>NC_048448.1:605000-905000 GCF_004353265.1 Vitis riparia | reverse complement strand
GGCTCTGTACTGATGGGATGCCAACTTTAGCTTTGTAGATTTTGTTAACAGTTTGGGTTGCTTTATGTGCGTTTCTTTTCCTTCTTTTTTTCAATTAACAGAGTGGATGTGTATGGGCCTGTGTATTTTCATTTCTCCATTGACCATGGTTGTATCCCTTTCTTGTTTGTGCCTATGCACATACTGATTCATTTATTGCCATCAGTCCAGTGACATAAGTTTTATCAGGCAAAGCTGCTTTATTCTGTTTTTCCAAGAGTAGATTAAACAGTAGTCTCTAGCCCCTCCGGGGCAGTGGCCAGCTTAACTCGTAGGTACTTTCCGTTCAGGAGAGGTGGGAGGTTCCAGGTTCCAGTCATGGGCTTACATAATACGTGGTTCTGGTGGTAGGGGTTGTTTAATGGCGGCCGTCCCTGGTCTTGCAGAATACACCATGTTTGTGTTATTTAACAAAATGATCTTAGAATCTTTGCATTTTCAAGATTAGATCCTTGTATCCTTTGAAACTCCAACTAAGCTGATCTATGCAGGTCCTGCAACATGTAGAATTCAGAAGTGAGACCAAATTAAATTAACTTAATCACCTATTTCTTGTGAGAAAATGTCCCTTTCAAATGTTTGCTTCTTTGAGTGGATGATCAAGCATGTTGCAATGACGTTTGGCATAGTTGTTAAAAGACGCGTTTACTCAAGGCACAACTCCCCAATTGTACGTAGGCGTGCAAATCGTGTGTTTTTTTAATCACTTTTATTCTTGAAATTTCTTACCATACATTGAATACACATATATATATATATATATATATATATATATATATATATATATATATATATTTACTTGGATTAAATTTATTAAATTTTAAATCATATTTTATAAAATTAACATGTACGCTAAGTTCCAGCTCACTTATCCAGCCGAGAAGGCATTTCTCATTCTCATTCAGTGTCTCAATGGGATGCCTGAAGTGATTCATTCGAATGAAAGGCAACCCAGACCAAAATAAAAAATAAAAAAGGCAATATACCCAGTAATCTATTGTCAGCCAGCATTTATGAAGGTAATGTAATTACTAATTAGCCTGTCCAGCATAGATAGATGAAATGGAAATGCAATTTAGATTTCATTCTTTCCAATTGGAGGCGTAACCTTATGTCACGAGAGTAAGGCCTCTTTGGTGCAATGAAAATGGGGATAAAAATGAAAAGAATCAAAATCATGACAAGATTAAGTGTTGATTTCTGTGAGAATAAATTTTTCCTTATTCTCATTACTGAAAGTGGATCCATTCGCATTCTCTACTCTGCCATTCAAATACGCATTTAAGAGAATATTTAAAAACCTTGAGATGGGAGATGGACTGGGGAATGTCAACGGGAGATGGGAATTGGGCTGAACCTTTCCCAGCGGTAGTAGGCTTAGGCCTGGCCTGCTCTAGGCCGGGCTAGGCCTTGGGCCTCAGAGAAAGGCCTTACTCCTCCTCCCGAGCTACCTTCTCTCACCATATGACAATATATTTTTCCTTTTTCTTTTCGGAATATCATATTTATAATTTACACATGACAAAGCTAGTTCAATAGGTCCTTACACTGATTATACATTCAATAGCAAAATATTAAAACAACAGGATTCTAACCCTACAAAAAGAGCTCTTTTGGTGCTCCATAACAGCTACTTATAGCTGCGATGATGGAGATGGCTGATCTTCTCGCTTGTCTATTAACACACATCTTGAAGGCGGACCACACATGCTCAATACAACCTGTGAAACATATTTGTAATGATTTATTAACCCTTCTCCCGAGTGGGTCTTGAGTTAGCAACGTTTCCGAAAACAGTTCTTAAAAATCAACTTTTAAAGAACAGCTTTCAAGAGTAAAATTTTGTTTAAAAATTCTCAACCTATTGCATTTTCTTTGCTAAATGTTTTTTTGAAGTTAGAAAACTGCATTTAAAAAAATGTCTGGTTTAAAATACAGTGATATCAATTGGGTCAAGTAGATTATTCATGACTTTGAACTACCTCTGGTGAAAGACAATGCAACAAGAATATGTAACTCACAGGTAAAAATACAAGCCCATGCAAAAAGCCAAGAAGGACCAGGGCCAGGTACATTTGGAAGTAATACACCTGCAAAATATACAGGATTTAGAGTACTGGAGAATTGCAGAGTATGTAGTTGATAATTGAGAGTAAGATGGATACCACAAAAACTTCAGTCCTGGAGAAGCAAAGAACGATAACTCCAACTAGCTTTGTGAGTGTAATCCCACTGCAAAAGCATGTCATATACAAATAAATAATAGGTGACCTACATTGGACTTAATGAGATTTTATGATGGAAGGGTTCAGCCTGTATGGGTGAAGGGGTGCATAATATTTTGTCTGAACAGAAGAAATTGATGTGTTTTGGGGGGTGGGAAAAGAAAGTTTCCTACAGAGAGGAGTCCACTTTCCATACCACAGGAAAATTACATGGCCATGATATCAGAAATCATCACCCATGGTTGATTTACTGCATCAAATCACTGTTTTCTATCATCCAAATAGATCATTAAATGATTTAAACAGACAGATACAAATTAATAGCTGAGTTGTACGTGGATTTTGTGCAGCCCCCAGAGTAGTTACTTTGTTATTATATTGATAGTAGGCATTCATCACTAAATAACTAATCAAAAGCGGTGCAAGGCTTGCAAGAGAGGAGACAGAACCTGAAGACAGAAGCACCCATTGTACCCAAAGCCTCCTTCATGCGTTGGTTTCTATCTCCACTGCTTACCTGTACAAGAAATGGCATAAGAACACACTCGCTAAAGACTTGTCATATGCAT
This sequence comes from Vitis riparia, assembly GCF_004353265.1. NCBI lineage: Eukaryota > Viridiplantae > Streptophyta > Magnoliopsida > Vitales > Vitaceae > Vitis > Vitis riparia. Next base: position 902,167 of record NC_048448.1, on the reverse strand, counting down.
GGGATTAATGAAAATGTATCATTAATATGGAAAAAGAAAAATTACAAGAATCGTATGAATCCCAACACTTATCACCTCACCAATCATATAATCCATTCCCTCTTAAAAAAGGCCCTGAATTTTTATTTATTTTTGTATATTTTCTGATTTATAGAAAAATCTAATGATACTTATTTGCATTCTTCTTTCCAAACACTTGGTAAAGATATTTAAGATTTCTATTGATATGAAATCTTTTTGCAGGCTATGCACTCTTCCAATAATATTATGGATGTATTATAATTATTAATATTGTTATTATTTATTTTATATTTTTCGTACCCTTGATCCAATTATTTGAGGGCTCCCAGACCCATCTGTTGAAGTGGCCAAGTTAGAAGAATCATCCTACCATCCCAATTTCGACTGTTTTATCTGTTAATTAAAACCATTGTATGAGGGATCTTGAGACTACTGTGATGTATATGGAAGGAGTGGACCTTATGCATCTTCGCTAAAATAAAAAATCGAATGTGTAGCAATCAAGTGTGTTTTGCTTTATTTATACTCAATGTAATGATGAAAATGGAGAGCTCCTCAAATATAAAGATGAAGACAGGTCACTGAGGTAAAATGGGAAAAATGGTTTGATACTGACCGAGAAAGCATGTGTTATATGCACACAAAACTCAACAGCAATGCCCACTGCCATTACAAGGTTCACAACAGAGAGTGCATTCAGTTGGATATTCAAAATTGCCATTACTCCCTGCATAGTTTCATATTGTGAGTGGCAAAATCAAATAGATATGCACTGGATTGATTAAAAGATAAGTATACACTGTATCACTGCATATGATAATTGTCAGGGAAGAAAAAGTACCATAAGATCCACAACAATCATTGCCAATACTAGTAAAATGATTGCTGAGCTCCATAAACTGCATTTAAGAACCAAAGGTTTAAACAATATCAACCATTTCCTTTCCACAACTTTTATTGTCTCAGGAAGCAAAAAAGCAGTACATGGGACTATTGTTTAAACAAAGGGCTAAAAAAAGTACACCAACCTGCACGTGATAACTAAGCAGACAATAAATACCGCACCTGTGAAATTATCAAAAAGATCCAATTAATGCTTTTAAGAAATGGATGCAACAATAAGCTATACACAACTACAATAAATATGAGTCGTGGACTGCTGACAAAGTTGACAGCAGCTAAAAAGCCAGCAATTAGCTATATGTGATTTCAAATTAGGTACTTGCTAGTTTTTAAATTCAGAGATTCATCACTGCTCCTTACCGCTTTATAGTAAGAAGTATATAGCATTTGTGAAAAGATTTAACTGAAAGCAAGGTTATAAGGCAATAATACATATAGCAAATAAGTAAAAAAAAAAACGAAAAAGAGCCCATCAAAAGACAACTCAGTAGGAGAGAATTTAAATGCTAATCATGGAAAATGGAGTGCACCAGGAGCTTAGTAAAAAAAAACTAGGACTCAAGATATTGAGTCAGAAACCAACACACATATGATGATTAGAGTTCTCAAAATTACTAACCAATAGCAATAGCAAGGTTGATCAATGCTGTCCTCCATATGTCAAGGTATTGCTCGAAAAACATATAAAACACTGAATAAGGAAAGATCTGAATCTGCACCAGGAAAGAAATGTCAGTGTGTCAAACTTAATATAACGGGTAAACGCTCCTGCAACCATACATTTTGCTTGATGTCATAGAAGGGTTACATGAGAAGCTCAAGATATTCTTATCTATCATAGTCCTACAGAAGTTTCATAATCATTACTGTCCTTGTGCCAATAATAGAAGACAGTGTTTTTAGGAAGAGAAACATATTCTTAAAACATGATCCATTTCCCATCCATTAAGGAGACGAGAAAAAGACTCTTGCAGAGTCTGATACAGAAGCTTTTGATTTAAATTATGTTCAAAGAAAAGTGGCAGAAGCAAAACCATATGGTAAAAGAAGTTCAAAGAGATATCTACTATTTATAATGGTAAGAACCAAGAAATATACTCTTCCATTAAAAACAATGCTGAGGAAGGTCTCATACAAGGATCAATTTGAAATTTGGTGACATCATTTAGTAGCAACCACACTGATTTTCCAGGAGACATAATTTTAAAGTCGATTAGTGTAATGTGAGAAGTATCAAAAACTCACTTCCTATGTTTTTCATTTCATATCATGGAACATGAGAATGTGGTCAGTAAGAACCATACAAAAGGAATTGTCAAAATGAGAGTCTCTATGTGGTGAGTTTTGTCGTGCAAAACAGGCAAGCAATCTTTTCTATGTGTATGATGGACTATTAGTTCAGCCAGGAACTTAATTGAACTAAGCTCTCCCAAGTGACATGCCTTAGAATTGGTAAATATTTTTTAAATCCTTGATGCAAAGATCTAAACAGATATATTTAGGGTAACAGATTGCATTTAGTAGTGGATGAGTAAACCATGAAATCAACAGCACAGTGGTTCCTGCACCATTGACAGGCCACCTTATTGGTAAAATGTATCACTACAGCTGGAATACAACTATACTGTTAATTTCATGGTTTCTTCATCCTTCATTGAACCATTTGAACACAAGAAAAAAAGATTCTCTTCTTTTTTCTTTTCTAAAATTTCACACCAGCTTTCAATGAATAATCAGGATAACATGGAAGCTAACTCTATAAATAATGAAATTCTGCCCTTGCAGAATCGGAATTTCACCTTCAAAGAATCAGAAACCCTTGACGTGAACTCTCGTGCAGCCCTCATTGAATTAACATAGTCAATCTGAAACAATTTATAGAAGAATAAAAAATAGGGTTCTCTATATAATAAGATGAGGAACTCAACAAATAACACTATCGTACTTGCTTGTTGAGGGGGGTGTGATATGTACGAAAACTTGATGCTTGAATAATTCCACTCTCAAAGCCTGATGACAGGATAATATCAGTGGCAAATTAAATACAAGCCCAACATATGATTGATCAACTACATCATTACATGCCACAGAAACATAAAAGACTTACCTGAAGAAGCATACTAGGAGTTATTATGGAAGAAAAACTATGTAGTCTTACCAACCTTTCAATTCCACACTGCTGGTGTAAGCCCCATGTCCACCTTTAGAACAATCAGCAGAAGGTAGAGCAGCAAGGAACCATGGAAGTTTCTCTCTAAATTGAGCCGTAGATGGACGATCATTATACAGATCTGAGTGACGAAAACACTTAAAAATGCCAAAAAAAATAGTTTAAAACCTCCTTATGTCCAGTTGAGAAATGATTTCATAACTAACATAACAATGATACATTCACCCTATAAAGAAACCAAACAGAAAATTCACTCAAAGCATTTCTTCAAAGTTCAAGAATGAAGATTACCGTGGTGCAATCCTTGCATAATCCATTCAGATAACAAGAACCATCTTCAGAAGCACAGCAAGGAGGCTGGGAAAAAATTATTTTCTTCAGTAAGTTTGTAGCATGAGATTGATGAAAGACCAAATTTAAAAGTTAAGAAAATTGACTGATAAGACATGATAACTATTATATCCTTCATTTGACTGCCATGAATGGTTGCATGATATTATATGCAAAAGACAGGATCAGCTTTGTTTCAAATTAAACATCCCAGCATCGGACACTAAAATTTCAAAAAAATTTACAACTACTCCAGATCTCAAGCCTCAATAATTTCGTACCTTTTGAAATTTCAAACAATTCAAACACATTTTTACACAAGAGTTAGAGAAATTTTAATTCAAAGTTTTCAGGATCTCATCTTGATTCTGTCCTGAACCATAATTGGTACAAGGCTAACATCAAGAACTTCATCAACAACCATGATTAATGACCTGGAGCAATCATATGTCTCATAAGTAAATCAAACCAAGGAAACATAATATTTGACATATCGTTAACAATTGGGACTGTTTCAAAATGTTAAAACAGCAGGTGAAGAGTTCCATGTCAAAATCAATAGATACTGAAGATGAGAAATTGATTGACCTGATCATTAGGGGGACAGTAACTCCCATTTGTGAACTTCCGACAGCAACCAAAAGCTTCTGGTGATATCCATACAAGAAAATCATCAAGCCAAGAAGCAGCTGGCTTAGCTATGTAGCTTGATTCTGGTATTAAGGATGCTCTTGCAATCTGAAGAAGATAATAAAACATTCAGATCAAGGAGAATTCAACTATGTGGACAACTAAGGGTGAAGAGAAAGCAAAAAAGTATCAGGATCACAGAGATAACCATTCACCACAGAAGCAACTATACACCATATCAAAGTTGAGGCCGCATATGAAACATTGAGAAAAAACTGACAACCCTAATGTTCTTATGACTTACCCTACATAATACTGACATGAAATAAACAGTGTACAATATAAGTAAAAAATTTCAATGAACTAGATCCAAAAGAACTAGTGAAACCATGTGCTTTACCAGCAACAAATTTTGTAAATATGATTTGCATATCTTATTTTCCTTCAATTAACTACTTCCCAGAAGAACTATAATTAAATTATAAAAATCACAGTTACCGCAATGCATGAAATTGGATATTGATTCACCACATGGTCTTAACAAAAATAATTTGGTCCTGAATTCTAGAGAAGATCCTAATCTCTTAAGAAACTAAACTACATCATTTACATTAAACCATTTGATTAATAAGATCACTGGAGAGGAACTACAAAATGTGGTATTCACCACTAAGTTCACCAACCAATGGAATTAAACAAGAATCTGTTTTTAAAATTTAATATCAAACTCAATCAAAACATATTTTTGTATATAGCCATGACCAACAACTTTATTGATAAGAAGGCTTATATGAGTGTAGAGTGATGATTTAAAGCATGAATAAGATACAAGGTGATGGAGAAGAAGGCATGTTTCTATAGATAAAAAGGATTCAAATACATAAACAAAAGATTGCCTCATATCCAAGGGAAATCATTTACCTCGTTTAAAAGAGAGTCTGAATTACATTGGCTGATGGAGCACAACTGATTTGTATGTCTTGACTCTGAGCTGTGGAGGAACAGTGACGTCAGCACAAAGAACCATGAAAGTCCAACAATAATTTTATACACTGAGTTCACAGTAAAAAGTTCAAAGGCAAGATCTTTCCTTCAAAATTGACAATTTGAGATTTGGATATATATATATATATATACATATACACACAAGAGGAAATGTGGGTGATCCTTCCTTCAGGACGAAAGGCATTTTCTGTCATGTCTTCCACATAAACTAGCCAAGTGTGGAAAATTAAAACAGATCATTTATGTCATGTCTTCCACATAAAATAGATAATTTATATCATATATCATATACTATGATTTCCTTAACATACAGATAAGATTTAACCAAAGAATAGCTAAGTTAGGCTAACAAAAATGGCAAAAGTGGAACAGATATTAAATGCTAGAGCATAGATTGTCATTATATGTCAGGAGGTAAAAATACTACCCAGGTATATGAAACTATATCCATTTGCATTATCAGAATATTGAAACTGGTGTACAAAAAGTGTGTTGCATTTCAAATCAGAGATTCAGGCATTCGCTTTTTTTTTTTTTTTACTAATTTGATTGTATTAACTAAGATTTGATATATAGCACTGTATACAGCATAATTTGATTGTACAAAATGTGGCCATTTGCCAATGATAAGTTTTCTCTTATCTAGCATATGTTAATATTTTTATAAGATACCTTATCCAAAATTCCTAAAAAGCCAATAACAACCATGTATTAAAGGCTCTCCATATGTTATTAGATCTTAACCATATTCTTTAAAATGAAATATTTTGACCTCCAAAATTCCTAAACAAGTAATACCAATTCTACCAAAGTACATAAACAGGCAGCCAAAGTTCTGATAATCAAAATTATATCAACTCATATGGGTTATGGTTACAATTCTAGCAATGCCTTAGGCAGGTGGCCATTATTTACCTCTTTGCAGTAAGAAAACAGATCTACATAAACATGGACAGATACAAACAGAAATTGGTAGGAGTTTAATTCTGAATAAAAGAGAGATAATTCAACAGTCTCCAACATCAGAAAAAGGAAAATAAATAACCCTGTAAATTTTTTATACCTATAATTATAGTTCTTCACAACAAAATATAGAGGTGGTCCAATTCTGAGATACTCTGAAACATTATTGAAATACCCCTGAAAGAGATTAAGATTTCCATTTAAATGCTGAATAACAAAAACATTCAATGATATGCACAAGTCCTGAAACCAAAAGGTATCACAAAATTAAACCTGAAGATATGAGTCCCGAGGAAGAACAATCTTCTGTTCCAAACCAGGTTCGATTCTTGTACATAATGCCTGTGGGGTCCAAACAATGAGAAATTAACCTATGAAATCAAAGAGGCACCAAAGAGGAAGATAAAATGTGATCAGCACAAACAGAGAGGTAAGATAACAAGGCTAGAGCAACTCACAATGCTAGCCAATGCAAAAGCCACAAAGACGGAAATGACAACTAATTTGACTCCCCAAAGACTGAGAATAGGTGCATGGACCTCCTAAAATAGGAAAACAAATCCAAGTGATTAAGAAATTAAGGCAAGAAAGAAAAAGAAAGATTGTTAAGAGAACAATGACACATAAATAACATATGCATGAATGCACCAAAAAGATGTTGGAAAGATGAACACTTAACAAATATAACTTTGGAAAATGTTAAAAAGAATATGTTTACACACAAACAGCTCAAATTTAAAAGACATGCATGTCTACAATATCAAGAGAAGCACTTAGCCAGTGAATGTACAAAAAAGACAAAATATCTCAGAAAATGCTTGATTTGCCATAGTAACTAAAGTCATGCATGAGCATGATCAGCATGTAAGTCAGTAGAGAAGATTGTTCAAGCTCAGGAGAAGATTTAAAATTAGGGTAGCAGCACATCAAGCCATAATGTGTATATATACATACAATTCAATGAAGCCTCACTCCAACAAGTGGCAGTAGACAGCATAATGTGTGCTGTATGTGTAACTTTCATTCTCTTATGGTGACTATCAGTCTTGACATTCAAATATTACAGTACTACATTATTAATATTGATTCACAATATTATTAACCTAATTTCTAAACTGGAACATCTATAACACCATAAAAGGGAACAGTCAATGCTCCATGGATTCATCATCCCCATCTTTTAACCGATGATGCACATTCCAATATCATAATAAATCATTTAATAATCAATTCAATATGAAAAGAGAAATCTAATACCATGGCTGCATAAATACGCCCAGATGATAATCATGATATCACATCATAGATTTGTGGACAAAAACGGAGATAGAAGAAAGAAGAAGATGAGAAGTTCGATTCTCACATATCTTTCAGTTCTTATCTTCTGAGGCTTTACTCTAAAAAAATAATAAATAATAAATAAAATAAAACCACATTACATTGTCCCTAACTGATCTACTGAAGCTTTGATTTAAAAAGGGAAAAACCCCAATGACATTGTCCCTCACTGATGATTGATTTGATTTATCAATGGATAGGCTTCATAACTGCAAATAATAGATGAAGAAAACCTCCATAAGAGGAACTTAGAGGTCTGCATCACAAAAGACAACCATAATCCTCCCTTTACCCATTGATGGAAAGCAAGAAGCCCCAAAGATGTTTCTTCACCAACTTTCTAAAGTGGCACAAAACCAGGAGGTTTGCCTGAACCAGTGACCAGTTCCACTGGTTTACAGGTTCAATTGCCAGGTCTGAACATTACAAAATTGAGAGGTTCAGTTAAAACAAAACTGTTTTTGGAAGAACCTCGACCAGAAAGAAAACTAGTTGAACTGCCAAGACCAGTCCAGGTTTCAAAACATTGTTATTAGACTACAGCCTTCATGCTTAAGCCTCTTAAGTTAGGCATATAAGGGTTATGTACTCCTCTAAGCATATTTGGAAGTAGTATTCCTACTGTGGAAGTCTTCCTTATTAACTTTATGATACAAAAATATATTGCTTTACAATGAAAGATGCAATGCTTGCAGGTTATCAAATTGGCATGCATAGAAATTAACTTAGGCTTGGTAGGATAGAATAATTAGTGAACACACTCACTGACATACTCAACCATCTGCGCACACACATATGAAATTCTTGCATCAACCTCATCATGTAGAATCGCAGATTATACATGTCTACAATATAATGTGCTTATATAACTGTCCTTCAATCATAGTACTATCCAAGCCAATCTAAACAAAAAGTAAGGTACTGAAAATGTACTTGGGACCATTGGTTCCACAGCCACAAGGATATGTACTACCACAAAAATTCTATACAAAAAATCCATTTACCTTCATATATCGTGCCAGCAGTCCAGGTTTTCTCTGACCAATACCTACACTTTCAGAAGATATTGTTCAATCAAAGTTCTCAACCAAGTTAAAAGAAAGAAAAATGAAATGAAAAATCATTGCAGAAAAAATTGATAGTAGCAAGTGATGCAGGTCAATCCTAGCAAGAATTTATGGGGGAAAAGTAACACAGTTCTTCAGGTTGGTACATCAAATGAAGGTGAATAGGAAAACTCTTACAAATACCTTTATCTGAATCAGCATATGATGAAGAAATTTTTATACAGGGAAAACAATCAATTCTTCTATCCTCAGCTCTCAAAAAATCAAAAACGATTAATGCAACAAATGCAGTAACTTGCAGAAGGAAGTCCAAAAGAACGGCCAATGCTGCAAAAGAAAATGCAGGTAGCTATCATCAAATAAATCATAATAATAATAATAAATAAATTCTATGTTATAGTAATTCAACTACTATGGAGGAAAATTCTAACCAGCAAACATAGAGAACACACGGCATGCTGGCATAGGAATAAAAGTTCCAACAGCAAATGCTAAAACCTCAGCAAGGCTAGCAAGTGTTATGGATGGTCCAACTTCCACAAGTGCATTACTTATTCGTCCTTCCAAAGGCAACTCCAATGGTTGCCGTTTAACAGCATGTACCAGTATACACATGTTATCAACACCAACCTGAGATGTCACATAGAAGTTGAATAAATTCTAAGCTGCAACTGAAATTGGTGACAGAACCAACCACAACTGACTATGGTGAACAACCAAGATTTCAAAGCTCAGAATGAACTGGATAGATATTGTGCTGGTATTTTCAGAAATAGATCACATAATGGAGTCATCTAAAAACCAAAGCAAACATTTTTAGAATACTTGTAAACCAAATAGACTGAAACCCTGTTCTGATAGTAGTACCTACTACATACGGTTCAAAACAGGGTTCAATGATGTCTTCTCACTCTGGAAACCTAAACTGAGACATAACATTAGCACAAACATCACATAATATCAACAAGAATAGAAGGATGGAACTTACGGCCAGAACAAGAAAAGGAATGACCTCCATAATGATTAGTGTAGATTTCACTCCGATGGCACTGAAGAATCCAACTGATCCAAGAACAGAGAGCATGACAAGCATAACTCCTGCAAGACCAAGGAATATCTGCATCCAAACAATTTGGGCGACATAAAGGCAAACAAAGTAAGTTCTCAACATGAGAAAACCAGCTGAATTTACAGTATAATGCTCTAAAGATTAAAAGGAGGCCAAGTAAGTCAAGGAGATTATTTAACCATTCAACATGAACTAATTGGAGCTTCACTCCCTCAAGCAAACAAAAAACTAAATATTCCTTCCAATTTCAAAATGCCTTTTCAAAGCTGATGCTGCAACTATGGTCTGCATATTTCTTAAAGAAAAACTAAAAGCCCCACCTTTTAATAAGTGGGAAAAAAATTAAATTGTAAACATGCTAAGCACATCTATAAACCATAACTAATACAACTATAGACCATAGTGCAAAAAAATAATTTTTGAAGGTTAAAAAAAAAAAAAAAGCTAAAATTTTGATATAATAGGAATAACATCTCATAAGTCAAAATTCCACAAAGAACAATTTAAGGTCTATAATCCAGTAGATTGAGGATTAAGTTACAAGGAATTGAAACCACAAATCAGATCATACCTTGGATGAAATGTAAAAAGAAGATAGACGAGGTGTATCACCCAAAGTCAAAGATATGTAAGCAAACATAACGAGATAGCTTATCTGGGACAAGAAATTAGAAGAAATTCTTATTAGATGAATCACATTAATAAAAAATGGGTTGGAGCTTATTCACACAATACGCACTCTAAAAGATGTAATCACCCACAAGAATAGAAATAACACAAGTGGTAAACTTTATATAAGAAAAGATGTGAACATCATTCCTCTGCAAATAAATGAAAAGAAAGAGAGAGAGAGAGAGGCCCACCGATATAGTTATGGCATCTGCAGTACTTTCTCTTTTTAATTCCTCCTCAATTGAGCTTTCGGATGAAAAGGAAAGCGTTAGATTTTTAGATTGCATCATTGGCAATAGATCATCCTGTCAAAAAAACTGACTCAAATTCTAGTACTAGCTGCACTGACATGAGGAATTGTAGGGTGTGAAAATAGAGATCAAGAAGAAAATAAGCTCTAAGACTACAATGATCAAGCCAATGATAATAATGGATGACATACAATTCCTGTGGCAAATTTCAACTCCCCAAACCCATCTAAGGAAAATTCCCTGTTGTCATCCATGCTATCTAGGGCCATACCACCTATTTAACCTTGGACTACAATGCCTTTGTTCATAAAATGTTCCTATTACAATCCAAAATTTAACAACATTAACATATGAAAAGTGTACAACTTGGTGACTGGTACCTTTGACATGCACAACTTTTAATAGTTCTAGGCATTTTCCTAAACCCAAATTCATAGTCTCTAAAAATGCTAGAATAATCATAAGGGTTAATTTCATTAACTTCCCTAAGTTTTTGGCTAAATACACCTAGCTCCCATTGGTTCGAAATTTTATCAAATACCTCCCTTATCTTGAGTGAGAGGGTAGGTGAGTGAAAATAAAAAATAAATGAATATGAGAAATATTTGATGAAATTTCAAACCAATGAGGGACAAGTGTAGTTAGTCAAAACCTGTAAGGAGGTAAGTGAAATTAACCCTAATTATAAACAAGCAAAAAACATTGTTCTACATTGTCTTATGGAATTTATCACAATCTCTGCTGCTGATAACCAATTCTCAAAATAACATTATGATAATCAGATATCCCTTTTTTTCTTTTTCTCTGTATCATATTTACCACTCTAAACTCAATAAAAACCATAAATGGAAACTGTGTTTGTACAATTAGGATTTAAAGACATAGCATAACCATAACTTATGAGTATGACTCAACTGAACAATCTATCCAAAACCTTAAAGCATAAAACATCTAGGGTGAACTTGGAAATTCAATGCAAGATGAATGGGCCAATTGTGTTCTAAATAACAGTTAATGAGACTAATCAGATTCATCATCTAGAATTGATAATTATATTCATTCCCCCTACAATTGAAGTAAATACTGAAGATTGCAAATGTCGCAAATTCCATCTTTTACTATCGTTTTTCTCTTTTTATTGTTGGCATCCACCCTTTGTCTGGTGACCTCCACAATGATAGATTTGTGCATCCAAATGAAATGTAAAATGCAATGGAAGCATTTAAATTTTATGGGAAGTCCAATTAAAGGCATATCATAGGCCTGGAAAAGAAATCAAGGCTCTGTCTAAGAATTATATTGAATTTATACATGAAAAGCTATTTGTATGTGACCAATAGAGTAGGCCACATAGGAGCATGGGATAATTGATTTATTTCCTTGAAATTATGTTGTCTTCTGTCAATCAATCTTAAATAAAACAACTTACTAATCTGAACTTGAAGAAGAGAAATATAAGACATCCTAGTAATTACCATTACTAACAAAATTACCTCCCTAGGCAGAATTATAAAAGGAAAAAAGCAAAACATTAAAAATATATGTTTCATAAGAAATGAAAGCTCTATCAAGAAAAGGAAAAGGAGTAAACCAAAAAGATGAGAGATCATTCAAAGCAAAGGGAGAAACAAGCAACAACAGAAAATCTTAGGAACACTCTTGGAAGCTGGTATCATGTAAGGTTGGACCAAAAAGTAACTGAAAAATTAAAGAAACATGAGTCCAAAGTCCAAACCTTCACTATCTGAATGAAGGCCTTTTCCCAAGCCACTGCTTTCCCAGTTTCATTGCCTTCTTTGTCAATTGCATTATTCACAGGATACGTTACTATAAATGCAGAAGCCTGCCATCCGATCATGAATACAGGGTTTTTATAACTACCAATATATTTTCAACTTACAAGAGTTTAAAAGATTACCTCAGAATAATTATTCCCAGAGAAACCCCCTAGTGCAGTGCTAGGATCTAGTGGTGCTTTAAATGCACTCATACATGTATCTGCAGATGTATAATGCTGAAAGAAGCACAGAGTAAATGATTTTGAATAGGCATTTATTTTGCAAATATCACTAAAAAATTATGTTACAAAATACAGATGCAAAGCTGGAAGTTAAAAGGTTAGAAACTTCTTTCTCCACATCTAAAGGTCAATAATGGAGAAAAACAAAAGGAGAGAATACTGAGCTGGTTTTTTGATCAGAAACAAAGATGTACTAATAATAGTTCAAAACAACATGGGAAGGATGAGGAGTCCTCCCTGCAATTACAAAAACCTGATCAAAAAAATGATTGACCACCTCCACTATACAAGGAGGCCTATACAATAAGGCTAAATCCACTTAAGAAAATACTGAGATAGTTACATCCTAGACGTGTCAATAGTATTATAATTATCCAAAACCGATCCAGGGAAGAAAAAAAAAGGCAAACTATCTCAGTCCAAAACGAGATAAAGGTTCACATAGCATAATGTCCATGGATCAACAGATGGAGTGTGGTTAACATTTAAGAACACCTTCACATAGCACTATTAAACTCATTAGTATCCAATCCGATCATGCTTGTAGGTACCTTTAAGAACAAAGACTACCTTTGATAATACTTAATGTTTCTTTTCTCTGGGAGTGGAGATTGTTCAAAGTAGTGATTGAATTGGCTTGAGCAATATAACATACCTAGTGGTTCTCATTCAGATATAAATCTATTAAAATACTTGTAGGATCTATTTCTCTACCCAAACAGAATACCATATATCAGATTCTCCACTGATCACAAAATTTCCATATAAGCTGTCTCAACTCTCAAGTAGTTTATCTTGGAAATGAAAGACCCTAGCAGAACAGCTAGCTTTTGAGCTTACAACCACATGAAAATGAAGATCATAAATATATACCTGAAAGCAATATTCAACATGTTGAACTCCTCCATAATCATCATAATTTCTGGAATCCATTTTGAAATACTATCACCAAAAAAAAAAAAAGAAAACAAAAAGGGTGTGATCACTTGATATTAGATAGATGTCAAGATGCTCTGGCTGTAATTATATGACAAAAATGCTTCTACATACATAGGTTGTATAAATATAAAGATATATAAAATATAAAGATGCACAGTAGTAAGGACACAATTAAGGGTCATGTCATTTCAATACGCGTCCAGCACACATAAATCTCAACACGTGAACATGACCAAAAAAGCTATAGGAGTATCCTTATTACAGAGCAAGTACACCAAAAATAGAACTTAAAACTTTATAGTGTGACTATGGCATTTGTACACTTTAATATGACAATATTCAACCAAAAATCATGAAATGATTGAGCTTAAAAACTGAGTAAAAAAATCACCACCAAAGAAAGCAGCAGGTAATAGAGTATTATGGACATTACAGTCTATAGAAAATAGGAGAAAGATTAGAACTTATTACAGAGAACATTTTACAGTACTATTGGTTCTGGAACATGAATCTTGCTCTGATATTGTAGAATAAAAGGCCATGCTTCCAATTAAATAATGAGATTTTAGATCCATTCTTTCTGATACTGCCCACATTCTATCTGGCCTTCACCTCATAAATTGAAGTGAATAAACTCAATGTGACTCTTTTGTTCTCAAAGGTAGAAAGGACTAAACTAGTCAGAATTGCTCATATGAAAAAAAACTTCAGCCAAAAAACCCTCAAAGTGTATATTTTAATCTTAGTAACAGTCATAAATTTCATAGATACTTTCTCATTTGGTGCAATATGGAATTCAACATTCAGGGGGAATATCAACAAATAGAAGGCCAATCAAGTAAGTCACTAATCTATTCATATTAATATACCATGCAATCAGCAGGAACAGAAAGATACCAATATCAGGATTCAGGACATAAGAGGGTCATCCACCACTTGTTTTTGTATAATGAAATGGAATTGTAAATCTTTATAGCAGGAGACGGTTATATGTGCCACATAATTCATTTGAATGTATGTTAGCTTTATTTTAACAGGGTGTTGATAGTAAGTGATCCAGCGGGAAAGAAGCAAGAAGGGAAAAAAACAAGAAAAAAGATAGAAAAGGAAAAGAAAGTCGGTGCATGCATTTAGCCTGGACATTACAAAGGGGTAGTCAAACATTGCAATTAGTGTTTCTCATTTCATTTAGTCAGCTATCACTTGGAATTTATACAACTATTCCTTGCAAAAAAACTTCACAGTGCTTATCAGAAGTACGTATTCCTATTCTTTCTCTGGAGGCAAGGTAAACTTGATGGAGCATTGATCAATTAAAACTCTTTGTGGATGGAGAAAAATGGCCAAAAGCTTTTAAGATCAGATTTTGAAGAAGAAGAGTAATTCATGTCTTCCATTTTGGTATGCACTTCTTAAAGAATTCAAAAGGGTGAATTGAACCATATCTAACTTCATGGAAATCTTGCATATGCATCACCTGTTTCAAGACCACATTTAACTACAGTTAATAAACATGCAACAATGATACCTGTAGAACACTTTGAGTGGCACAATCCTGGCCAAGTGGCTTCATGCAAATGTCAGTCAGAGATATCATAGAACCAGAAAAATTTGCACGAAGACCATCAACCTGTCAAAACAATGCACTTAGAAAAAAAATGAGTAAACATAACCACACTTGTTCTTTCTTTATTAGGGGTGTTGTCTTTCTTGTGAGAATGTCATATTACAAATTTTCTTGAAACCTAATTAAACCTTATTGTCCATTAGTGTGCTTGAAATTTCAACCTCTAACCTTAAGTCAACTGAGAAGCTCGCTATATTCCATTAAGCAACAGCTAATTGTTTATTTGTTGAAATTATGTTAGACAATGGTTTTGGGAATGATATAAGACAATATGACCAAGAAATAACACGAAGCATTAAAATTACCTTCTTTTGTATTTCAAAAAGTAACTTGATATTGTTCTCTGTCACAATACTTGGTGATATGCCATTTGCATCTGGAATTGTCGCTAATACGAGCTGGAAAAAATATAGGTGTCATTACTTCCTTGAAAAGTCACAACAGGGTGGCCTATTCGAGACAATAAAAAGAACATCGGAAGCAGATAACAATGGGAAATAAGAGGGATAGAGGAAAAGCTGTTCGTTTAGTGATCTTAAAAGACATTAAACTCGTAGAGTCAGTAAGATCCAAATTCACATCTGATTGTATATCCTCACAAAAAATTTTGAAACAAAATCAGACAGATGGTATTAATCCAATATAGAACTCAGCCTCAAGCTCAAAATCCAGATTTGACACAGATCAGAGAACAAAATGTTGATGTTTAGGGTTTTATTTCTAACTTAGGACGCACCTATAGTTCTTAAATATTCAAATTATCCTTATCTAAATACATATGAAGGGTCCTTTCCTAAGTACCTGAATACATCTTATATTAATATATGAAAAGAAGGGGGGGCCCATTTTTACTGGAGTTGATACTATTCACAAAAATACATACTAAGATAAGTAAAAGAAAACAAAGGAAAGAAAAAAGAAATGGGGTAAAAACTGAAAAGGTAAGCACCAAAGATAAGATTGAAACCTGTATTCCATACAAATCCTAGATAGCAAAGTGAGAAAAGTCCGAAAATATGAGCACCACTACCTGCAGATTTGGTTAAATCTAGGACCAGTCGGATCTAGTTTCATAGTCAAATCAAACCAGCCAAATCCTATGTTTGATACGATTATCATAGAACATCATTTGAAACAAAATTTATATGTTCAATGCTGAATTCCAATTTAATCAGGTTGAATTTAGATAAAGAGCAGATTGTGATCTGCATTGTTGCCCACAGTTTTAATAGGAGCCATATTTTTCTCTTATCTATAATAATATTTTACTGTACTTAATTTGAGGTTAAAGAACATTTTTACTCATATTGAACAAATTAATCTACCATATTCATGTCTACTAAACTAAAATTTTGAACGCGATAATGTTGAACCAGTCCAAAACAACTTTTTTCTTGGTCTTTAATGCATTTCTGTCTAATAATGATGGGGACTAATCAGCAGCAGACTTCAAAACCCTTTGTACTGGTCTAGGCACAGAAAATTATAGTGAAAAAGTTGATAACTGCTTACATAAATCGAATATACTAACAAAAACTAAGCTCTACTATTTGAGGTGGGGAAGTCAGTCATACAAAGCAAAATTCCTTCTGGAGGATGCTGTGGAAGAATGCAATCTGTACGTAGGCTGGCAAATTGGCTAAATTAGGGAGGTTATGGCTGTATAATTCAATAATGAAGGAGAGGATTGGGCAATCCTGTAATCAAGGGAATCTAATCTAATTAGGTAAGAAAGGTTCCTAATTTTTTGTGCTAGGAATAATTGCATAAATATGAGGTTTTTTGCACAGATTGAAATCAAGGAAAAAATTCATCCTCTTTATTCCTTCCAAGATTCTTTAAACTCAACATGGTATCAGAAACAAACAAAAGATATTTGATTTGCAGCACTCAAGCATGAAAAATAGTATCATTCAACAGCGCATAATACTAATAAAAAGCAGACATGAAGAGTAATCATTGTAATCGTTTCTCAAACAGAAACATGAAACAGTGGCAAGTAAAATCATAACAAGAAACTGAATAAGATGACAGTTAAAATCACAATAAATAAGTGGTATAGGGTGGAACCTGTTCAATTCTGTAAAAAGGAGCTAGGTGGCTATCAAAAAATTGTTTCTCTTCTGCAGCTTTACTCCCAGGACCCACCCATAGCTGAAACAGCACATGTATTAAAGGTTGGCTGGCATTTGGACAGACCAAGACCACAGTAACAAACTAACAGTATATTGATTAACAGTGGATAAGAATAAACATCATAGAAGCCTTGTCAAAGAATTATCAACAACTCGATGTACAATCTGCTAATGGGTTTCAAGAAAATAAATCCACCCTTTGCTCGCACTCCAACCTTCCTAAAGAGTGCCTAAAGCATGAATACTTCAACATTATTTTGAGTGCTGCCATCTTAATGTCATTAGCATCTCGCAAATATTTCCAATAGTTTAAATCAAAATTCAGTTGTTCTTAAAATTTTCCACAATTCTTTTATCAAAACAGGCACATTCAGTAGAAATTCCCACCAAGGAGTCTTAGCTCTGCTCATTATTTTGTGATGAGTGCTAGGTCGGACAGATTGAGTCTTATAATGAATTTCTATGTATCAGAAAAAAAAAAACTGATATTTGCATATTTTTTTACAACTGTTATCACGCAATGTAGCATCAAAGCCCTGCTTGACCCAATAAATTAACTAATCATGTTTTATATCATGCAAAAACTTTTTTTATAAGCACCCAATAAATAATATATATAAGAAGAGATAATACAAAAAGAGCTGCAGCTAAGCACACCAGAGTACACAGGGAGTATACTAAGTGTGCCAAGAAAAAGGAACAATGAGCATTCAAAAACTGTCCTTTTCTTTCTTGTAGTTATAATCAGGTAGAGACAAAAGTGATGCACTTTAAAAAGTATACAGGATTTTGGGGATAACCATCCCCAAAAATCTAAATGCAAGGAGCCAGATTTATACACATGCTGATCAATGGGCTAAATGGAAAACACATTTGTAAGTTCCCAAACTAGAGTCAATATGTCAAAACCATGTTGTGTGGATAAATATCAAAGGATATCATTAACAAAAGTCTCCTATGTTGCTATCTTAAAGGGATAATCAAACTTGTGGAAGCATATTTGATAATAATGATTCCCCAAACCCAGGCAGTTGACCCTGTGAAACAGATTATTTAATTTACCCTGGATAGCTACACAGGTTCCAAATCATACCTTCTCAGGTCGTGTCTCCACCTTAAAACGAATTAGACCTAAACAAAGTACAAGAACTATAGCCAATGACGAACACAACATGATGGTGGGATGTCTAGCGACCCATGTTCCATATCTCCTGAACACAAACATTAGAACCATAAAGTCAAAAAATCATTCTGCCTAAATTAATACAAGCATTAATAGGATAGGCAAGACCTGTAAAAGTTTGACATGTATCCTTGCACAATTGAAAGTTGAACCCCATTTCTAATTTGGGGAACATCCTCAAGCATCTGATAATGAATAAAAAAAGGAACTTGTAATGAGTTCATATTACATCAAAGAACGTACAGTTACTCTTCAAAAAGGTAGGAAAAAAAAACCCTCAAATGAAGAAATCAAGTTCCAGCAAGCAAAGCCCTAATACAAGGGATATCAATGTGAACTAAGGACGTGTTCTCTTTTTCCCAGAAACTGAGCTACAAATTTGTTTATTTTTCCTAATAAGTAACACAAACAAGTTACTTGAAAGCATATAAACAAAAAATTTGGAGAAAACTCAAAGCATAAAACATGTTTGTAGATCATATTCTAGCAACAGACAAACACACTAACAATACTTTTAGTAGCACCACAGAATATTCTAGGCCACCTGTGGTTGTTCTAACAATCAGAAGATCCATAATACATGTTGCACTTATGTCAGCAGAATACCTATTAATGCCAAGTTTATATGGGAATTAGAATAGTTCTACAGATCACAATCTCTTATGTATAATGACAAAAAATGCTGCTTGTGCAAATGAACCATCTTGACAGATCTGTATTTTTTTGCTTATGTACTTAGAATCTGTAGGAAAGCAGCAATTCTTGACTACACTTCAAAAAAAAAAAAAGGAAAAATTGCAGGTGCATCACTGGCAAGTTCAATAATACATGAACAGTAACACAATTTTCTACAACTATAGGAAGATGGTACTGGAGGTAGAAAACCAGACAAGGAATTGCCTCTTCACTAGCACATGGTTCATTTCTCATCAATGGCCACATGCTGAAATATTATGACCATAAAAAGAAAGACGAGAAGAAAAGAAAAGAAGAGGAGATGATATGGAAACCATAAATCACCATGCCTTCCCTCTTTTATCTTCTATACCTTTCCATTGTCCTCATAAATTATGACTCTAACACAATTAACATACATAATAAATCTCCACCAACTAAGAGTAATTGTAACACTAGTCTTCCAAAAACTGAGTCCACACTTTTGAGGAAATATCTACAAAGGCTACACTCAAAATGCAACTTGACACACCTCAAAAAAGACTTGAATAATTAGAGTAGTTTACTGCAGTGAACAAAGACTATGAAAAGAATACTCATTGGTAATAGATAGAAAATTTGGAAGCACCTGTGAAGAGAGATTCTCATCCTTTGGCCTGTTCATGGAATGGAGCTCACTACCATCCATGACATTTAGCATTGGTTTCATTCTAGGAGCTGGGTTCCTTTCTCTAGTTCGATGAAACAAACCCCATCCAAAAAAGATAGTAACCAGTATGATATATAGGATTGCCAAAGAAAATTCAATGCATTTGGCCTGCAGTCATCAAATAGAGGGACCAAATCAGCTAAGCCATAGACAAACCTGAAGTCAGATGATGCAGACTTAAAATGCACATTGATATATCTAAAAAAATCCCCATTCTATGCAAATAAATAAGTAAATCAATGCACCACCTTAAGGGACCCAATTCTCACTGAACATGAACCCTCTTTGTGTAGGGAAGGAGGAGCATAACCAGAGCAGACAGAAGCTGAAGGGCAATCACCACAAGAACATCCCAGTGAATTGTCACCACATGAATATGTGGATACATTCATAGGTTTCATCCCAGATGACTCAGCAATACTTGGTTGGAAATTAATGGCATATGGTGAACCTGGCACACTGGGGGCTGCACGTGTACCAATAAAAGCAAACCATTCTGCCAGAAGCATAAAAATCATAAACAAGTCCCAATTGTGCAGAATGCATTTAATACCACAAAGAGTAAAGAGATTTACTAGTCATAATCCTCACAAATAAAAGCCAAATGCACATAAATCTATCGCTAAAATGACTACTTTTGTTCAAAGCTTTAATAATACTTAAATATGAACAGAAGGAATTTCACACCATCAGGAGTTATTCTAAACTGTAGAAATGAAAGTTCAAGAGAGAAAAACTATTCAACAGACCGGAGAGATAGAAATGCTTAAATATTATATGGTCGATATCATATTTATTTTGAGGGTGGAAAAAGGAATTTTGGAAAGTACCACATAAGACAAAAAGATAACTAAGATACAAAGGATTCAAGACCATCACAACCAAACCAAGAACCTTGAAGAAAACCTAGAGCCTGCATTTCTCTATCAATGACCAATACATCCTGTCAATTTTCTTTAAGACCATAAAATCCAAATTTTGGAATTAGTTTCCATAGATTTCTTAAACTGTCTTGAATTTAATTATACTTGTACCTTTATGTTCCATCTAAAACAAAGATTCAGCAACCTCTTTACAATTTCACTATACACGTGCCCTTTTGTTCCATCTAACAATAATTAGTCGTGTATATATTTTGTCCAAATCCAAAATTTTCCTTTGCTGACAGGTACAAGGTTTTCAAGTTGTAAAATTATTTAGCTGAATTACCCAAATTTCTTGATTTTTTTTTTGTCCAAAATCCTGGCTGAATTTATTAAAATCTTGGAACGACCATCTTCTCTCATGAATCTTGTCCCAGATTTTACTATCCATATTCCCCAAATTTAAGAATAAATTGTTTCTAGTAATTTCTATTGGAAGATCTTTCATCCTTCTTTGCATATCCTATGTATATAATGATCTCTAATCCAACCAAACCTTGATCCTATTTCAATTGGGCACCCTTTTCAACAAAGAATTCATCATATTGGATAAAAACATAAAAACAGTAGAAGTGTGATTAAGTTGGCAAAAGAGGAAATTTACAGAACTATTTAAACTTTAAACTTGAACCTATATATATTCTGAAAACTTTCATATTTGATTGTTAGAAAGAATGGCAGTTTTAAGATAAGAATATTGCTGTTGACAAATACCATCGGGTGGAAGTTGAGAGAAAGTATCCAGTACTACTTTAGGATCCACTTCCAATGAGTATAATTATTAAAGATGGTGAAGTTAGTTTCCCTTTCTTTTAAACACTATTTTCCCCCACATGCATTTTAAATCATATTCCTTACTTCATTGCAAAGTCAATGCATACATGCGTGTGTGTGTGTAGGAGAGAGAGAGAGATAGCAAACTTAGGATGCAATTTCAAAAGAACTGATTACCTTTAAAAGTTTTAGCTCCAGCACCAATAAAGTCAATTGCTCGAGTATTCATTGTACCAAACTTTACATCCTTACAAGAGTTATACAACCCTTCACCAAAAGCATCAGTTATAATAAATTCAATCCCATCCACAGTCAAATTGTTATTAACCTGAGAAAAGAAAAAGAAAATAAGTTCCCTCGTTAAAACTGCTGAATGATTCAGCAGTTCAGGAGAGTATGAACTAATTTAAAAGTCATCTCTCAAGCTTGAAATGGACAAAAATAAGTTTCAGACAGATATGTTCATCATTCAGCTGTTCAAGAGACTATGAACTAATTTAAAAGTAATCACTTAAATTTGAAATGGAATAAAAATAAGTTTTAGACAGATATCTTCGTCATAAAATGTCGATGAATAAAAAGATTGCACAATGAACATATGGAGAGAAGGGGATGAGAACTAAAAGGGCCCTCCTGGAAACATGGAAAACCAAGGTTTTGTAGGGCATCTTTCAAAGACATCAGAGTTTGATTAGGAGGAATTCCTACCTTGGAAACAGAAGTCACATTGATAAATAAACTCTGATTGGGAGAGCAGGTAAGCTCACAGAACAAATTCAAAAAATTCCTCAGGCATGCTGGACAGCCTACAAGAAAAGGAATTGCCTGCAAAATAAATTATAAATTAAGAATGTTGCTGCAATTGAACGTCACAATAAAAATATAAACAAAATGTAGGAGTATCACTAACTTATGTTCATAAAATCAACAAAAATTGAAAATAATGGATTGGCATGAAATAAAAAGTGCTTAAATCAACTCAGTTATTTATTTTCCCAAACACTCCCTTAAACAAAACTAAAAGAAAGGCAAATTAAAATATGCCTTTTTTTACAGACAATTTACCAAATGATGGTCTATTGGATGACCAGAAAATAAAGATTATATCATGACAACCATAATTATTTATAAAAAAAAACTATAAAGTTCAATACTCTTTAATTTTATTTTTATTTTTTTTCAGTGTCAATTTTTCACAAAATTTTCACAGTGGACTATCAAAGTGGTAAACCAATGGCACTTCCTTAGTCTAACATTGCTATAAAGGACAAATCACTACGAGTTTCCCAATTAGTAAGCAATGATATGTCATTTGATATCAAAGCAAAATACTGCAAAGAGAAAATCAGGATTCAGTCATTGATATCAAAGAAATAAAAATAACTGGAAAAGCTTGACAAGCAACATAAAAATAAAGAAACAAAATCTTACTTGTTGGACTTGTGTCCGTAATGTGTCAAATTGAGCTTCTGTACAACAAACATTACCACTGATGGTTGGACACATACTTTGGATCTTTGATGAAAGCAGATCATCTGGCTGGGAAACATGAGAAGGAAAAGAATAGTCCAATCATCATATAATTTCAAAGTTAGCAAATTTTTTTAACTGCATTTAACAAAACAATATAAATTTAAACCAACAAAATCCAGAAGTAAGACAGGTTTTTCATCCATCCTGATTACGAAAACAAGGACCAATCTAAGAAGCAGACACAATGTTTGATGACTAAACAACTGAATCGAATATAAAAAAATAAGAAAAAGAAAATAACTAGCCAACTATAATAACATTACTGTGTGAACAGCATAAATCCTTGCACCTCATACCTTCACAGATGGGGAACCATAAGGACAGTTCAATACTTTTCCATCACTACGCTTCCCACAAATATCATACATTGCACAATATTCTTCAGAATGTCTTTCCCTAAACAACAGGAAGAATTAGATTCATTCCTCAATTATGTAAAAACAATTGAAAAGGTTCAACTTCTTGATCATATATAGCAAATATGTGATAAAAATCATTATGCAACAACATGAGTCAGGAAGACGGGAAAAGGGGATACCTCTTTCCAATCATATTGAATCATTGAGATAGATGACAACAAAGCAATTTGTTTTAAATTTGCCAAAAATAATACAGTTAAGGGCATGGGAGAGCATAAGGTGTCTCTATAAACCTAATTCTGATAAGTTCAAACAAAGAATATTTCATTTTTAGAAAAGGAAAATGTTTCATGTAACTTCCAATTCCCAGTAAGAAAGAGCCTTACCCAGCTGAGGCATTGGATGTCAAAAGAAATCGGGTGTCAGACCTCTCTGCACTTATTATAAATACAAGAAACAATACCTGCACAGAAAAATGCAAATTCAGTAGAAAGCGATGCATCATCTTTCCAAATTAGAAGAATACCCTTCTTTCTGATTTCAAATGATAGATTATACCAAAATTCAACCAAGATAGTGTAATCTATGACTCTCTGCAACCACTCATAAATCTGAGGAAAATAAAATCGAAAATCATTTTTTGTAATTTTTTATTCTGGAGAATTAAAAATAATACATTCCACCTTTTTTGCTTTTCTTTCCTTTTATTTTATCTCCCCATTTGCTAAAGTAATTCTTTTCTTTCTTTCCCTTTCCTTTCCATGCATCTAAATTTAAAGAAGAAAAGTGATAATGAAACTTCAATACTTGAGAAACAAAGAAATATTAGCTTATATTCATTAAAACTAAGACACCGATCTAAAGATAAAAGCAGAATGACTTTAAAACCTGTCCAAGAACCATAACTTCAAAAAATAAAGAAAATGCAAGAAAGACTCCGGTCAATCCTCTTTCTTTGATTTTCTCTCCGCTCATCTACCAATATTTGTCACTTCGAAAATAAAGCAAATACAAGAAAGATAAATTCAACTCTCTTCTTTCTTCTTCTCTGACGCTACTGAAATTCAAAACCAAAATCAACTACCAATGCTCCTAACTTCAAGAAACAAATTAAAAAAGAAAGGGGAAAAAAAAAAGTCCCTGCAAAGCTTCTGATTCCCTACACCTGAATAACTCAGAAAAGAAAAAGAAAAAAAAAACTACGACCAAGATTGAAAAATTAAAAACACAAGAACCTGAACACCTACCAAGAATCATAACTTCAAAAAAATAAATACTCAAGAATCGTAACTTCAATTTTCAAGGAAGAATTTTGCTAAAACCGATTCAACTGTCTTTTTCTTTCTTTTTCATCTTCTCTCCTGTTGAAATTCAAAACCAAAATCATCCGAAAATCCTCCAAAACTTTCAAAGAAACAAACTAAGTTTTTTTTATAAAAAAAAAACAGAAAGAAAGTTGCTAAGTATCCTTCCTGGATTCTGACGAACTAAAAAAACAAGATCGTATCACCAAGATTCATCGCAAATTCACTTCCTCAATAAAATTAGACGAGAGATCGACTGTAACTTCGACACTTGCAATGCCTCCTATTCCTCAAATAAACTCACAAAAACCAGCACCAAGATTCACCGCAAATTCACTTCTCAACGTAGTTAAACTTGAGATCGAACTAAAGAAGAAACAAATCCTTGCCTGGAACAGCGAAATCCGCACGCGAAACCCTAAACGAATCGCCATTTTCAACTCAGACTCTCACGATGCAGAACCGGAGAGCGAGACCGAGAGCCAGAGGGAGAGAGCGTAGCCGTTGTAGAGAGTAGAGCGAGGGAGTAAAGAAACCGAATTTATACTTGGCCAGTCCTGGACAACTCTAAAGTCTTCCGCTTCACCGTTCTCGATGGCAATCAAAATCAAATATTTGATCTTCATTCGTATTTACGTTACTACCCCTGCTTTCGGTTACCCTGTCGGATCAGTCCAAGATATAGTTCGTCGCTCGTCAGCGATTCTGATTCATTCACAATTTCACACTATGAATGCTCTAGAATGGAAATTTAATTAAAAGGGCAAATTGGTAAAACAATAGTTCTAGAAAAATTGCGTGTACGGATATTGTCTTTTCCTTTAAATGAAAACTGTGGGTTTGGCTAAACTTGTGAAAAAGTATTAGCTTTGAATTCATCTATCATGTGTCTCTAATATCTATCGCTAGTCTTAATTAGGAAATTAATGTTATTATTGTGTATGAAAATGACTTTTCAGATTGTAAATGAAAAAAGTTTTTCTGTCATATACTAGATTTGGATTGTGTTGGATGGGATTGGATTCTAACTAAAATAATATTAAAAAGATAAAAATAAAATTTAGATTTAATATTATAAAGTATTTTTATATATTTTTAAAATAAATTGATTGCTTTTTTCTTGATTAAATAATTTAAACATATCTCAATGTTTTATTTGAGATTTGAATACTGAATTTTAAAATTATTTACATTAACAATGTTTTACCATTCTTCCCTTGCATTCAAAACTCCATATTTTGTTATTCAAATTTGTTAAAATGTAACACTTTATCCCCTAATTTTATGAAAAAATCAATAAATACTAAATAATTTGTTAAGTAAAAAAATAATACTAAAATTAAAAAAATCTATTATCCAAGTTCAAAGTTGTCATGATACAAAGTTATATATAAAAACAATGAATAATGGTGTGAATATTTTTCTAAAAAAAAATTGAAACCGATAACTACTATATTTTAAAAGTATTTGAAATTTTTAACTTAAAGATTATTAAGGGTTGTTTAGTACGATGGAAATGAGAAGTGGGGATAGAAATCTCATTTTTTTCCCTTCATCATTTTAATGTTTTGATAAATTTTATGAATATACGAATTGAATAAAAAATGATTTCAATATAAATCAAATCCTAAATATAAATTGAATTTTAATTCATCCCAAATAAGTGGTATTATGATTCATTTATCTCATAAGATAATATAAAATAATCTAAAATTACTATTTACCCTTGTATTCCATTCATGGATGTCTTTTTTTTCTATAATCAAATTATTTTTAGTCTTATTATTTAGTAATAAAAAAAATCTCATAATTTATTTTTTAAAATAAAAATAAAAATTTATTTTAAACTATATATAAGAATATTATTATCAATTTATTTTATTTTCATCATCATCTCTATTATTACCAAATATTAAAATGGAGACAAATAATAATTTTAATATTAAATTCTTAAGTTTATCAAAACATTAGAAATCGAATCACCAAATTCATTTATATTCACAAAATAAAATATTTATTTTCATTTCCTATTTTTATGTACCAAATACTCCTTTAATTCAAATTATATATTTACCTAATTTTCATACTAGTGTTATAAATAAATGGCAAAAAAAAAAACAATATGTTTTATAATTTTACATGGGGTTTATAATTTGAATCAAAGTGTTTATATTTAATAAGTTTAAGCGTCGGGTTTTGATTGTGAGGGGGACAAAGTTTAAAACACGATAAAGAAAAATTGTGGGGTAAAATGTATTTAACCCCAATATTTAATACTATCTAATTATATTCAAATTATATATAGAAGAGATAAATTTTTATTATATTTTTATAAATTATCATATATTATCATAAAATTTAAATTATCTTTATAAAAATATGTTTTAAAGGAGCCGCGCGGTAGGTAGAAATGCAAAAATTTTGGGACAACGAGTGGCGTGACGCGCTGAGCTTACCCACCCAAAACCAAAAGCGAGACTCTGTACAAGCGTTGATTAGGATATGCATGCATCACAACAGCTGGTACGGCATGCAATGCGGTTCTCATTTAGTTGCGCGTGTCTTTATGGTGGAGAAAATTTTAATAACCAGCCATGTGCCATTGGCCCAACTTCGGTTGCTCTGTCCACTACACTTCTCCCACCCAAGTCATTTCATTTTTTCATGATTATGGCCAAGAGACAGTTATTAATGCAATTAGATTCACACCTACCAACAACATTTCTGATTTCTATTCTCACCATTAATAAAATGGTGGATGAACGACCCACAGTACTCTTCTGGCATTTAAGAAACTTACCTATAAAACCAACTAAATGTATTTAATTTCGTATATCATTATGATTTGATACGTTTGACTTCATGTGACACCACAGACTTCATGGCCTCCTTTTTTTTTTTTTTTTAAGGAACAAATTAATTGATTTATATGTTTGACTTATGTGACACCAATTAATTGTTCTTGAATTTTTCTACTATAAATAATTTAATTTGTATAATTTGAAACAAATTTCGAATACAAATTCTATCAAATGAGGAAATACCATCCAGTTTTGATACTAATCATTAAATTTTAAAATTCAATATATTAGTAATTAATTTAGCATCTTTATCATCCGGTCTCTGTCTTTCAAGCATTATTCATATTATTAATTACATTTTTAGACTTATTCTTATTTTATACATTTTTTAAAAGAATCTGACAAAGCAAATTTAATACGAATACTTGACCTATGTTTGGTTTTAAAAAGTATCGAAGAAAAAAAAATATTAAAATTTTTTTTTATTTGATTTCATGATAAAAAATAAAAAATAAAACTAAGTTAAATGAATTTAAAATAAAATATAATTTTTTTATTTTATTCTATTTCACTTTTTTATATTTTTTTTCCTTCAATGAAAGGTGAAACAATCAATCCTTAGATTTCTCCTCGTGCTTAAACTTAGGAAGTAGCTTATTTTTCATATAAATATCCTCCAATACGTATTTTCATGTAAGTTATTTTATTTTTCACCATACTTGATTATGGGAAAATTGAAGTTCAAGAGACAAAAATAACAGGGTCTTTGATATTTTGCAATGGTATAAGGGATGGTTGACTCGCGAAGTACATAATTGAGGTCAATTTTGGAGTCTCACTCCACTCTAATGCTTTCATTTATGGCATAATGGAGTTTCATGTAAGACAATCAGAGCACTAAAAGCAGAAGAGTGATGGACCATGTGATGATTCAACATTATTGTTGGCCAATGACTTTCAATTCTTATTCCTTACTTGTTCGTTGACCACCTTGGATAAGACCCAAATAATGCCTTACCAAACGCATTCAAATGTATTCCATCACACATTTTGATAATTTATCTCTGAAATTCAATCATTTATACAAAAATAGAATCATTAAAAAAATTTCAGTTTGACAATATTTTCAAAAAAATAATTTAATAACAATTCTTTAAAATATTTTTAAACTACTGTCATAAACAAAATCCTCCTTGTAAACTTGAATTAAAAAGGCATTTTCTTAGCCTATTTTTCATTCAATATTTTATGTATATATTATATATTTCATATTTTAAATGGTTTTTTTATAATACTGTAAATTTATTATCAAAAAATTATTTTTAGAAAAAGTTCACAAAAAAAATTATTAATTCTTTTTAGGGTATAATTCTGTACGAGGATTCAAATAAGAAAAAAGTTTTTTGAACTTATTGTTCACAGCTTACTCGCATTTATGGATAAGTTTTGAAATAAGATATTTTGTTATAATTACGGACCGTGAGAATAAAGAAAAGTCAGGGGATTAAGGGCATTTAAGTAAAAACACGTGGAATAGGATCAAAAGACGTGAAAATAAAAACAAGAGAAGAGGGAGGGGAGTGGGAAGAATGATGGTGAGTGCGACGGGTGGACCCGGAATAGTCATTGGAGAGATTCTAGACGGTGGGCCCACCCGCGCAGCCCAGCCCAGTGAGTCCCAAATTCCAACTTTATATATATAAATATATAAATACGTGTAAAAAATGGCATAGAGCGTCATGATTGCAGTACATCTGACGTGATCATAACTATCGGCACCACGCCTCGATCATACAAAACACACACGCTACTCCCTTTCTCCCTTTGCCCCCTCGCCATAGAAGTGGCTAAAAGCCTAAAATGGTAGGACGCTAAAAGTAGATTCTCTCTCATGCTGCTCCAGTGACAATGGCCTGGTCTCGTTTCACATGCTCTTTGCTTTTCCCACACAAAGTCAAAAGTGAAGTACCCTGCCAGATGGATTTTCTTCGTACGTATTATTATTTAATTTTTGGCTTGTGTGTTGGACCTGTTGGTTGGTTGTGATGTAATCAGATGGGACCGTGAGAGTGCATGTTGAACTTTCTTTTTTCTTTTCACTCAACGGGGGCAATTGCAATATTTTCACGAGGTTTTCTGCGCATCCTCGTTTTTTTTTTTTTCATTAAATGTTCAATTTTTATATTACATCTTTTAAAAAATATTTAAATATACTTTAAATTTTTTAATTAAATTAAATTTAAAATCTAAATTAATCCATCTTCCTCCCATCTATTGTTTAAATCAACTAAATTTGTTCTCATACAAATTTAGGAATATTTTAAATAAAAATATCTTTTAAATATTTTTAAGAGAATTATTTATTAAATATTTAAAATATATATTATAAGTTTTTTTTTTTAATTATTTTCTAAATTTTGTTAAACACCTATTTAAGAAAAAAAAACGTTTTTAAATTTAAAAGTGTTTATAAAAAATGTTTCCAAAGGAACTCTTAATTTGATATAACATTTTCATCACAAAGAAACATAATTTCTTTACAATAGGAAAAGGATTATTCTTTTTAAGGATTAAATACATCGTTATCCCTTCATCATATTCTCCAATTAATTTTGAGATAGACCTATTTTTTTAAGTCAACTAGTAACCAATTTCACAATGTATCTTTTATTCGGTAAATCTCTTTATCGTAAGCATGTGGGTGTCCGAACCAACTTAAGTAGATCTCAATTAATCCTGTGGGGTTCTGAAATTAATGACTAGATAAATCATTTAATGACTTTGAGGAGATTCGATTAAAAATAATTAATGTTATAGTTGGGAATTGGATGGTTAAAATAAAAACTCATATTTAACTTGCTTTTTAAAATATTCATCCATATAATATTTATGTTATATTATTTTCTATTTATTAAGTTTTAAAACCATAATTAATAATTGGTAACGGTATTTTTAATTGTAAAATTAAAATCACAACTACTAATTATGATTTTAAAATAGAAAAATAACAAAATTATACCAACACATTATTTTCATAAATATTTTCAACACAAGTTAAGATTAATTTTTTTATTTTTTATTTTTAAAAGTGTTACTTTGACAGCAGATTCCATCGTTGGTGTTCGATATCCACATGTCGACCGGTAACCTTTGGACAATCATTAGTGAAAAAGAATTTGAAAAATAAATAAATATTAACTTATATATATATATATATATTATTTAATTTTTCTCGTACTTTAATAACCAAACATAATCTTATTTTTTAGTTAATTCTCTATTTTGCTTAATCCCCAATTCCAATGGAAATGGATTGTATCACTCTCATACGCCACGTGTAAATTGATACTTGACCACACATAAATTTATTCTTTTTAAGGATTAAATACATTGCCATCCCTCCATCATATTCTTCAATTAATTTTGATAAACCTATTTTTTGAAGTCAACTATATGATATTCACAATATATCTCTTATTGAATAGATCTCCTTATCATAAACACGTGGATGTCTGAACCAATTTAAGCAAACCTCAACTAATCTTGTGGGGTCCTAAAATTAATGATCAAATAAATCATTCAACGGCTTTGAGGAGGTTAGATTAAAAACAATTAATGTTATAGTTGGGAATTGGATGGAAAAATAATTTATAAAATAAAAACTCATATTTAGCTTGCTTTTTTAAATATTATTTGATATAATATTTATGTTATATTATTTTCTATTTATTATGTTTTAAAACCAAAGTTAGTAATTGATAACGGTATTTTTAATTTTAAAATTAAAATCACAACTACTAATTATGATTTTAAAATAGAAAAATAACAAAATTATACCGACACATTATTTTCACAAATATTTTCAACACAAGTTAAGATTATTTTTTATTTTTTATTTTTTATTTTTTTTAAAAGTGTTACTTTTACCTTAGATTTAATTGTTGGTGTTCTTCAAATTGATAAATGGTAGTTTTTTCCATTCATATTTTCATTGGTTCATGTACAAAGTATATATAGAAGGTAATCACCGTTCTAAGAATGGAAAATAATGATACAAGAAAATAATGATACAAGGAAATAATGATATAAGAAAATAACAACTAATATTTTAATGTCTCAACTTTCCTAATATTTCAATATTCCTAATATCTCAATATTCTTAATATCTCAACTTTCCTAATATCTAAACATTCCTAATATCTCAACACTAAATGATATAAGGAAAACATTCATAATATCTCAACACTCCCTCTCAAGTTGGTGCATAGATGTCACACATTCCTAATAAAAACTCATATTTAGCTTGTTTTTTAAAATATTATTTGATATAATATTTATGTTATATTATTTTCTATTTATTATGTTTTAAAACCAAAGTTAGTAATTGATAACGGTATTTTTAATTTTAAAATTAAAATCGCAACTACTAATTATGATTTTAAAATAAAAAAATAACAAAATTATACCAACACATTATTTTCACAAATATTTTGAACACAAGTTAAGATTATTTTTTATTTTTTATTTTTAAAAAAAAGTGTTACTTTGACCTTAGATTCCATTGTTGGTGTTTGATATCCATACGAGGTCACGGGTAACCTTTGGGCAATCATTTGTGAAAAAATAATTTAAAAAATAAATAAATATTAACTTTTATATATATATATATAATTTTTCTCATACTTTTGAATAACCAAACATAATCTTATTTTTCAGTTTATTTTCTATTTTGCTTCATCCCCAATTCCAATGGAAATGGATTGTATCACTCTCATATGCCACATGTAAATTGATACTCGACCACACATAAATGTAATTTAAATTTGATCAACTAAGACTTTTCCCTACAGCTGGTCCAAAACATTGAATAAGAACGACTTCAGGAGAGACTATCGTCACTTCAATCGAAAAAAAAAACAGATGAAGCTATTCATGGGGAGGGGCTTCTACGTTTGACCCCGAAAAGCAGGCATCACATCATTTATTTCTGTCAGAGACTCATCTGCTTTACTCCATCGGAAACGATCGACCACTCTTTTTATATGTTGCAGTCATTTAAGTGCTTTTGCGAGGTAGACCAGAGACATTACAACTTTCCATCACGTTTCAGTTTTTTTGTAAGACGAGTGGGGATGGTCCATGACGACTGCAGACTGCATTACTGCAGTTCGAGTGAGATTCGAGAAGTGGGATCATGTGCCAGACCAAAAAAAGAAAGAAAAAAGATTAGATGATGTTACATCCTTGTTGAGATAATAAAAATATTATCGGGAAAAAAAAAATGTAAAGTTCGAATGCCTTTTGAAACAAAGTTGGTCAGTGTTTTTTGAAGGTATTTTTTTATATTTTTGTTTTTAAAAACAGAAACAACCCGTAGGTCTTATATGAAATATAAGAGTTTGTTTTGAAACATTTTCTTGTTCTCTTATGTTTTAAGCATTGCGTAGAAAATCGTTCCAACGTTTGAAATTTATTTTTAGAACAATTTGTAAATTTCCGTTAACGTGTTTTGTAAATTAAAAAACTGTTTTTTGATTTCAAAGCAAAAAAAAAAAAAAAAAAAAAAACATGTTTTAAAAAAAAATGGAATTGAAGGAATTGTTTGGTAACGGTTTCAAAAATAATTTTTAAAATAATTTTTTAATTTTTGTAAAATAAAAACATGTTTAAAAATTTAAAATACTTTTAAACTGTTTTTAATATTTTTAATGTATTTTATAAATAATATTTTTATTTTTAATTATTTTATATGTTTATATAATTATTTTTTACAATTATTATTTGAAAATAATTGGGAATAATTAAAATATATTATTTAAAAACACTTTTTTAAAAAATAAAAAATAAAAAATAAAAAATAATTTTTGATTATCAAATATTTCCCATATTTTTTATTTTGAATAACATGAAACTATTATAAAAAAAACAGCTCCCAATAAATCCAAAGGTTTTTATTAGCCTCGTGATGCTTGGCAAATCGAACTCTTCCTCTAATTCTCTGTCAATGAAATGAAATTAAAGATATTTTTTTAATCAAGGAAACAATGTTAACATCATTAAATTATACATTTCATAAATTTATAATTTCCACGTAATTTTCAGAGAAAAACAAAAATCTAACCATATTGACAATTTGAACGCCGACCTACCTCCCAACAATCATTGACGAAACATGGGTATATTCATATATGACAATCAACCATTCTTCTTTCTTTTCGTTTTCGTGTGTTTAAAATTTTAAATTAGTGGCCCAAAAACCCACTATGTTTAAAAGCACACGGCACGTAATTGAGATTGATTTTGAAAAATGTGTTTGAAACTGATATTAAAAAATGGTTTATAATATTTTTAACATTTAAATTATAAAAAATTTAAATATTAAAAATAATATGTTTAATCGCCATTTTATAAAATTTTTATGAAAAATTTTAAATATTAAAAATAATAAATTTAATAGTGATTTTATAAAATTTTTATAATATTTTTAACATTTAAATGATAAAACTTTTAAAGTATTAAAAATATTATAAGTATTTTTAAAATTATTATAAAACAAATTCAAAGTCTATTAAGTGATTGTCAATTATTTTTCAAGTGTTAAAAAAATTAAAAATATTTTTCTAAAATTACTCTCAAGCGACTTTAATATGCTTTTAAACATCAGTTTAAAAAATTTGGAGCATCAATTAAAAGATTATTTTACAATCACTTGCACCCAAAACCTCTAATAAAATTGACCCCTACACAATCAACTTAACCCAAAGAAAAAACCAAAGGTAAAGTCCCAACTTAAGAAGAGCTTCCAATTCTAAATACCATGAAAGCTAATAATTCACCATCATCGCATCATGATTAGCCTATAAAAACGCATCGGGTGGCGTTGTCCATCGGGATCCAAGAGCATGATCACCGGAGGGTCCACCCACCATCAAATATATGCAGACTTTTAAACTTTTTAAAACTATATCTATCATATAAAGGAGCACTCTAGGAAAGGGGCAGGTCAGCGTGCATCATATGGAATCATGTTCCTAAACTCGATTGCTACATTTTAATTACTTATTTTTCATTTCTTTCGGATTTTTTTTTCAATTTTATATTTAAATTTAATTTGGGCCTTAAAGTGGATTGCATATTTAATTATTATTATTGTTTTTATGTTTTTATTTTTTTGTTTGGAAAATAGGTCAGTTGGTTTACAGTTAATCTATGGCTTGCATGTTGTACGTGTTAATTATTATTAGCATGCAAGCTTGTAAGAATAGTTTATAACTTTATATAGATCCAGGTGGGCCAATAATATGGGCAATTCGGATGATAATATATTTAAATGGGCCAGGCCACCAGGGTCCAGTGATTGTGTGGGCTTATCCTAACCAAGGGCTTCCTAAATTGGAGTTGAATGGGCTTCCAGTCAGTCCTACTCGAAGTGGGTGTTTGATAACACTACGTTGCTTGTTTTTTTTAACTTGATTCTAAATAAAACTTAAAATTAAATAGTATTTAATAGTATTAAGTATTAATTTGTTTGTTTTTATAATATTTTATTTTTATTAAGTATTAAAAATATAAAGAAAAATCAATATTTTATTTTTTTAATTTATGAAAAGTCAAATATTTTAGTTTTTTTTATTTAGTAAAAAATTTATAATAAATTATAAAAAAAATAGAAAAATAAACAACTTAAATTTAAAAGCAAATTGCTTTCACTAAAAAGTTAAAAAAACAAATACCCTTAACTTATTAAGTTTATTTTATTAAATATATTTAATCTACTTAATATCTTAAATTAAACTATTAAATCACTTTAAGTCTTTGAATTTTAAAGATTGAGAGTTATTTTTAGGCTGTGAAATTATATTGTTTGAACTTTGAACCTATGACAATCTAAGGCCTTGTTTGGATTGACTTCTAGTAATACAAAACTTTATTTTTGAGCTCAATAATTTTATAGTTGGTTCACGTAAAGTTTAAGAAAGAGAAATTACAATTGAGTGATTGAGTTATATTAATTACAATTGCCAATTTAAAACAATGTATGTAACTATGCTATTATGATGCTGGCAATTGAGTGATATTATGATGTTATTGCTACTATTCATCTATTTGTAGCAATTGAGTGAATGAGAAAACTATTAGTTATATAAAAAATATAAGTAAAATTTTATATAAAAAATAAATAAAATTTAAAATTTAAATTTATTTTGATCACAATAATTATACAACAATAACTTTGATTAAAAGAAGGAAAATAAACAAAAGAGACAAGGTTTATCAACAAGATTGAAATATAAAAGCAAAATAAGCTCAAGGCCTAACTTGTTTAATAAAACCGATTCAACCATCTTTTTATTTCTTCAAAAATAAAGCAAATACAAAAAAAAAAAAAAAGAGACATAAAATAGATAATCTCCTATCTTTCTTACCTTATCACTTATACCATCTCTATTTCTTAGTAAAAATTATATACATAAGTTGGCACACATAAATAAAAAGTCAAAATGAACATCTCATTATTTTTTTCCTTCATTTCTATCTTTGAATAACTGAATTCTCACGAGAATGTGAATATTTTATATTAATTATAAACGAGGCATACTTAAGTAATATAATATGTTAGTCTATCTTAACCACTTAAACGGCGGGTGGGGAGACTTGAACTCGAATCCATGAATATGCCACCGCCCGAGAGGGATCTTGTCCGAATAAGATAAAGTCAAATATTTTATTTTTCTATTTTACTTTCTTTTCTTTTTTTATTTTATGTTTTTTAGTTAACATAAATGGAAATTACGTCTCCGCTATCACTAAATGCTAAAATCTTGGAATTTCTTTTAT
Organism: Vitis riparia; assembly: GCF_004353265.1. Taxonomy (NCBI): domain Eukaryota; kingdom Viridiplantae; phylum Streptophyta; class Magnoliopsida; order Vitales; family Vitaceae; genus Vitis; species Vitis riparia. The sequence continues at coordinate 865,928 of NC_048448.1, read as the reverse complement.
TTTCCAACAAGGAGAGGAGTTTCATGTACCAAGTGCCAACAAAACAAAATAAATTGGGCCTGATATTGGGCCTTTACATCAACAAAAGTTGATCATATTATAAGACTTTCCACTCAACCTACCTTTGGTGTCAACCTCTCCTACCCATACGCCCATGTGGAGGAGTTCGAGCTCCGATGCCGGCGCCAGTGCCGCCATGTTTTGGGCGATGCGGAGACCGATGACGGTGAAGCTGAGGTTGAGTCGTGGCGGCTTTAGCTTCTTTGCTATTCGGTTTTTCCTTGATTTCATTGATGCGTTTCAAGGTTTCTAATACCTCTTCCATGGATGGCCTATTTTTGGGATCAGATTCTAGGCATTTGAGTATAAGCTCAGCTACTTGGGTTGCTGCTTTTAATGGGTATTGGTCCCTTAGCCGTGGGTCCATGATTTTCTTTAGCTTTCTCTTGTTAGGGAGCGATGGCTTAGTCCATTCCACCAAATTCCGTTGCCCCGGTGGCCGGTTCATGTCAAGGGTCTGTTTGCCTGTCAGCATTTCCAATAGAACTACTCCAAAACCATATACGTCGCTTTTCACGTACAGATGACCTATCCAAACAAACAGTAATGTTAAACTATCACTTCCTAATAGGCCTTAACCTGATTATCCTATTTAAAATAAGATTTTAATACAATATTAAGCTAATAATTTGACTTTAAAACTTTAATTATTAGGTAACAACGTACGACAATGTAAGTGAGCTATTTCTAGGTTACAATTGTAATAATTTTAAGTTTTTCGAGATTAATATAGTATGAAAGATATGATATTTACCTGTGGCAATATATTCTGGTGCTGCATAGCCATAGGTGCCAACAACTTGAGTTGTCACGTGTGAATCACCATCCGATGGGCCTAATTTTGCGAACCCGAAATCTGAAAGTTTGGCATTGTAGTCCTATAAAATAAAAAAAAAAAAAAAAAAAAAAACCCCCTCCAAATTTAGAAAAAATAATAATAACAACGCATCAAATGTATCACAATACTGAATAAATTGAATTATTTAATTACCCCATCCAGCAAAATATTAGAGGACTTGAAGTCTCTGTAGATGACTGTCTTCTCAGAAGTGTGTAAAAAGGCTAGACCTCGAGCTGCTCCTATTGCTATTTTAAGGCGAATTTCCCATGTAAGTGACTCTGCTCCTCCAACTGCAATATCCGCATTACAACGCATTATCAAGATTTGAAAGTTATTCGTTTCCGCTTTAAAAAAACATATTTTGACCATTTTAGGTTGAAAACAATTTTAAAACAAATGATTTTTAAAAATAAAATCAAAATGTTTTTAGCTATTTTTTTTATAAGGTGTTTTGAGAAATAAGTACAAATATAAGAAAAGGCATTTCAGAATTAAAAAACTGTTTTTTATTTTTTATTTTTAAGAATAAAAAATAATATTTTTGAAAAATAAATATTAAAAATAGGATTAAAAATATTTTAGGTGTTTAAAAAAAATTAAAACAGTTGCCAAACACTTCCTATATTAATTGTTCCCATTCAGGAAAATAAAGGCTTCTTACGTTTGAAAAGATGATTCTCTAAACTTCCCTTGTGCATGTACTCATAAACAAGGAGGAATTGCTGATCCTCGCAACAGTAACCCAGAAGCTTCACAAGGTTGGGGTGAGTGAATTTTCCCAAGAATTTCACCTCAGACTGCACCCAAAAATTTGTATGATCAAATTCAATCCAAATGCCATGGGGAAGTAATTTTGATAAAAATGTTTTTAATTTATAGAGATTTCAATATAATGGCATTTTTATTAAAAATGCTTCTAGTAAATAATTTCTAGATAAAATATTTTTATAAGAAATATTTCATTGGAAAATAAAATGACGTTGGAATATAAAATAAAAATAAAAATATTTTAAATATAGAATACAAGGATAAAAAAGTGATTAGTGTGAAAAATTTTAATTATTAGAAAGTGTTTATAATTTTATTAATATCTAACTTCAAAGGGTATTTTTAATTAAATTATTATTTTAAATGATGTTTTAAATTTTGTCTAACAATAGGTTATAAGTGCTTATGTGGGAAAGCGATTTTCCTGAAAAATAATTAAAATATTGGAATACAAGAGAAAACGTTCAAGACTTTCAGATTGAATTTATCTACAAAGCAAAGTCAAACTTTAAATCAAGGTGGAAAAAATTGATTTGAATTATCTCTTTATCATTTCTCATTTGACCATGTGAACATAATTTTTTAAAAGTATATAGGCCTGTCACTCTGGTCTTTTAATCAATTCACCAAAAAAAAACATAGGGGGAAAAAGTGACTTTTGATGGATATATTTTATTGGAAAAATAATGAAAAATGTAAAATCTAGATTTTATATATTTAATTCAAAATATTCAAATAATTAGGATTTTATGTACTCCATTCACTTTTAAAGTGTTTGAAATTTCAATTTTTTTTTTATAAAAAAAATAGACACTAAAAACACACACCAAATATGTGAATATATGTAGAGATAATTTTTGTCGTAATTTATAATAATTTTATTTTTATTTTTATCTATGACTGGTTCAACTCACCTGCCATTCTTTGAGCCCTTGTTCGCTCTCTGGATTGGATTTCTTCACTGCAACTGGTATGCCGACGCTGACCTTGGTCGGGGCGTAAGTCTTTTCATCGACCCATCCCTTAAAAACCCTGCCAAAACCTCCTTCACCCAACATCGTGTGTGGTCTGAAGTTTCTGGTGGCGCTCTTCAGCTCTGCGAAAGTGAACATCTTCAAATTGGGCGTTATGATTGTCCCCGTTTCAGCTATCTCGGTTTTTTCGCCACCATTGGAGCTGCCATTTCCACTGCCACTGCCACTACCGCTTCTTTCTTTGATCGATTTATCTTGTTTGATGTTATTCTTCGACAGCTCTGCTAACAAAAGTTAGGTGAAAAAAGTCATGATCAAAAGCTAAAAGGCCCATAAAAGACGGTTTCTTCGATCAACCCATTTCAAAAATTGCAGTAAAAGGAAGGGAAAGTAAGGTGAGGAATTAAGTCGACGTTTTTCAAGTCAGAACAAAAACTTCTTCTTTTCCCACCTTGGTTTTCTCGGAAAATCCGCAGAAAATTGAAGGACCCAAGAAGAAGAAGGTTGAATTACCTGGACTGGGAGGTTTGCTGGACGCTGGGTTTACGTTCGCTTGAGCTCCACAGCGGTTACCCATATCGATGGGATGATGGTGGTGTCTCTCTTTTTTAGCTTCAGAGCTTTCTCTTTCTGAATTTTAGCTATTTAGAAGCAGATCGATGTGGAAATAGATTTTTTTTTCCCATTTAACAGATTCCCCGTAATACAGAGGGAGGATGAAGGAAAGAAACCAAGTGAGAGAGACGGAGATAAAGAGGGTTAGAGTCAGTCTTGGGTCGTTCAGACTTTTTGTGGGCTGTACCTGTTCATACGAGTCACAACTCACAAGCCCCTTTTTGTACGTTATTTTCTCAAAAATGTGAAATTGAAAAGAGAATTAAGGCGGAAAAAAGAAAAAAAACATTAAAAGTCAATCCATGCTCATTTCCATGGAGAAATTCTGGGTTCTGCAGGGCCCATTTGCCTCTCGGTGTCCCCCTCTACACCATCCGTATTCGAGGGAGACGCACTCCACATTTTGTCGAGTTCCAGTGAATTCATTGTATCCGTACCGTGATAAAATTCTCCTTGTAGAGGGTTTTCCCCTAATGAAAAAGGGTGCAGCCTTTCTTGCTGACTCGTATTGATCACACGCTACAATAACACTTGTACGAATAAATACCCACTTTTGTTTTCAATTTTTTTAAAATTAAAATAAAAAATAATTATATTCTCTAAGATAATTATTTTACCCATATGAATTTAATCCTTGAACTTTGAACGTGTTTGGTTTTTTAACCTTTTATTAAAAATAATTTGTATGATTTATTATAAATTTTTTATTAAATAAAAAATAGATATTTTAATTTTTAAAAATATAAAAAAAATAATATATTAGATATTTCTTTAATTTTTTAATGCTAAATAAAAAGCACGTAAATTCCCCAACTTAAGAAAAAGCTTCCGATTCTAAATACCATGAAAGCTAATAATTCACCATCATCGCATCATGATTAACCAATCAAAACGCATCGGGCGGCGTTTTCCACCGGGATCCAAGAGCATCATGACCAGAGGGTCCACCCACCATCAAAAATATATGCAGACTTTTAAACTTTTTAAAACTATATCTATCATATAAAGGAGCACTCTAGGAAAGGGGCAGGTCAGCATCATATGGAATCATGTTCCTAAACTCGATTGCTACATTTTAATTACTTATTTTTCATTTCTTTTGGAATTTTTTTCCAATTTTGTATTTAAATTTAATTTGGGCCTTAACATGGATTGTATATATTATTATTATTATTATTATTATGTTTTTATTTATTTATTTGTAAACTGGATCAGTTGGTTTACAGTGAATCTATGGCTTGCATGTTGTACGTGTTAATTATTATTAGCACGCAAGCTTATTAGAATTGTTTATAACTTTATATAGATCCAGGTGAAGGTGAGCCAATAATCCGGGTAATTCGATTGATAATATATTTAAATGGGCCAGGCCACCAGGGTCCAATGATTGTGTGGGCTTATCCTAACCAAGGGCTTCCTAAATTGAAGTTGAATGGGCTTACAGCCAGTCCCACTTTGAGTGGGTGTTTGATAACACTTTGTTGCTTGTTTTTTCTATGACCTAAAAATTAAATAATATTTAACAGTATTAAATATTAGTTTATTTATTTTTATTAAGCATTAATAAATAAATAAAATTAATATTTTTTTTTAATTTAGAAAAAGTCAAATATTTTAGTTTTTTTATTTAGCAAAAAAATTACAATAAATTATAAAAAAATAGAAAAATAAACAACTAAAATATAAAAGCAAATTATTTTAACCAAAAATTTTAAAAAACAAAGGCCCTTAACTTAGATATTAAATTATTAAATCACTTTAAGCCGTTGAATTGATTCATCAAACACTTTCAAAGAGTGAGACTTAGTTTTAGGCTATGAAATGATGTTTGAACTATGAACCTATAACAATCTAAAGCCTTGTTTGGATGGGCTTCTAGCAAGACAACTTTATTTTTAAGCTCAATAATTTTATGTTTGGTTCTCATAAGTTTAAGAGAAAAAAATTACAATTGAGTGATTGAGTGATATTAATTACAATTGCCAATTTTTCAAACAATATATGTATCTATGCTATTATGATGCTAGTAATTGAGTGAATGGGAAAACTACTAGTTATATAAAAAATAAAAGTAAATTTTAAAATTTAAAATTATTTTTATCAAAATAGCTATATAACAATGACAATTTGATTAAAAGAACGGAAAGAAACAAAAGAAATGAGGTTTATCAACAAGATTTAAATATAAAAGCAAAATAACCTCAAGGCTTTCCTTTCTTTAAAAAAAAAGCAAATATAAAAAATATATATATATATATATATAAATAGGTAATGTTTGATATTTCTTACCTTATCACTTTATATCACATTTATTTTTTTTTTGTAAAATTTATATGTACAGATTGACACATAAATAAAGAGTGAGAATGAGCATCTCATTTTTTTTCTCCATCATTTTCATGTTTGAATAACTTAATTATCATGAGATTAAGAATATCTTATATTAAGACAAACTCAAGTAATACGGGTATGTTAGTCTATCTTAACCACTTGAATAGTGGGTGGGAAGACTTGAATTTGGATCCATGAATATGTCATTGACCCTCAAGAGGTGCCTTGTCCCACTAAGATAAAATAAAATATTTTATTTATCTATTTTACTTCTTTTACGTTTTTTAGTCAACATAAATAGAAATTATGTCTCCATTATCACTAGAAGTTAAAAACTTGGAATTTCTTTTCTTTTCCAACAAGGAGAGGAGTTTCATGCACCAAGCGCCAACAAAATAAAATAATTGGGCCTGATATTGGGCCTTTACATCAACAAAAGTCTATCATATTACAAGACTTTCCACTCAACCTACCTTTGGTGTCAACTGTCGACCTCTCCTATCCATACGCCCATGTGGAGGAGTTCGAGCTCCGATGCCGGCGCCGGCCCCGCCATGTTTTGGGTGATACGGAGACCGATGATGGTGAAGCTGAGGTTGATTCGTGGCAACTTTAACTTCCTTGCTATTTGGTTTTTCCTTGATTTCATTGATGCGTTTCAAGGTTTCTAGCACCTCTTCCATGGATGGCCTATTTTTGGGATCAGATTCTAGGCATTTGAGTATAAGCTCGGCTGCTTGGGCTGCTGCTTTTAATGGGTATTGGTCCCTTAGTCGTGGGTCCATGATTTTCTTTAGCTTTCTCTTGTTGGTAAGCGATGGCTTAGCCCATTCCACCAAATTTTGTTGTCCCGGCGGCTGGTTCATGTCAAGGGCTTGTTTGCCTGTGAGCATTTCCAGTAGAACTACTCCAAAACCATATACATCGCTTTTCACGTACAGATGACCTGTCCAAATAAGCAGTAATGTTAAACTATCGCCTTCATCCAAAAGCTTAAACCTTTACTTCCTAACAGGCCTTAACCTAATTATCCTACTTAAAATAAGATTTTAATAAAATATTAAACCAATAATTTGACTTAAAAACTTAAATTATTAGGTAACAACGTATGACAACAATGTAAGTGAGCTATTTCTAGGTTACAATTGTAATAATTTGAAGTTTTTCGAGTTTAATATAGAATAAAAGGTATGATATTTAGTTATTTACCTGTGGCTATATATTCTGGAGCTGCATAGCCATAGGTGCCAACAATTCGAGTTGTCACGTGCGAATCACCATTCGATGGGCCCAATTTTGCCAACCCGAAATCAGAAAGTTTGGCATTGTAATCCTATAAAAATAAAAAAAAAATAAAAAAAAACCTTTCAAATTTAGAAATAATAATAATAATAACGCATCAAATGTATCACAATACTGAATAAATTGAATTATTTAATTACCCCATCCAACAAAACATTAGAGGACTTGAAGTCTCTGTAGATGACTGTCTTCTCAGAAGTGTGTAAAAAAGCTAGACCTCGAGCTGCTCCTATTGCTATTTTAAGGCGAATTTCCCATGTAAGTGGCTCCGCTCCAACTGCAATATCCACGTTACAACTCATTATCAAGATTTGTAAGTTATTCTTAACAATAGTGTTTGTTCGTTCCGCTTTCAAAAACATATTTTTGACAAAATTTGGGTTGAAATATTCTTTTAAGAAGTTATTGCAAAACAAGTGATTTTTAAAAATAAAATCAAAATGTTTTTAGTTATTTTTCATAGGGTATTTTGAGGAACAAATAAAAACATAGACAAGATTACAAAAGTTTATATATATATATGAGTCTGTTTGGTGTTGTTGTTCTAAACCAATAAATAAATAAATAAATATTTGATAGTTAAAAATTGTTTTTTTTTTTTTATTTTCAAGAAAAAAAGTAATATATATTAAAAATATTATAGGTTTTCAAAAAGATTTTTATTTTACAAAGCATCATAAAATGATTTTTGAAATTTATTTTTTACAAGTGTTTTCAAAAATGGTCACAAACACTCTCTATATTTTTGTTGCTTTTCTTTTAGAAAAAAAAGTTTTCTTACCTCGGAAAAGATGATTCTCCAAACTTCCCTTTTGCATGTATTCATAAACAAGGAGGAATTGCTTATCCTCCCAACAATAACCCAGGAGCTTCACAAGGTTGGGATGAGTGAATTTTCCCAAGAATTTCACCTCAGACTGCATCCAAAAATTTGTATAATCAAATAATAATTTCTTGATAATATTATTATAAGATATATTTCAACGGAAAATAAAATGACATTTGAATAAAAAATAAAAATAAAAAATAAAAATATTTTAAATATAGAATACAAGGATAAAAAAAGTGATTAGTGTGAAAATTTTTAATTATTAGAAAGTATTTATCATTTTCTTAAAATCTAACTTCAAAGGGTATTTTTAATTAAATTATTATTTTAAATGACGTAAGCATCTTCCAAAGCACTTCTAGACTAAATAGGTTATAAGTGCGTTACAACTCATCGTTTATTTTAATATAATGGAAGTCATTCATAATACATTGACTAGAAATTTTCCAATGGTTTAAGTTGTTGACCGCAAAAAAAATCATTACTTCGCGAAAAAAATAAAAATAAAAATTAAGCACTTATGTGGGAAAGCGGTTTTCCTGAAAAGTAATTAAAATACCGGAATCCAAGAGAAAATATTCAAGACTCTAAGATTGAATTTATCTACAAAGCCAAGTCAAACGTGCAATCAAGGTGGAGTTTTTTTTTTTTAGAATTATCCCTTCATCATTTATGATTTCTAATTAAGTCTATAATACAATTTTCAAATGTATGGCCCACAAGTCATATCAAAGGAAGAATAATTCCATAGCAAATAAATTAATTTATAGCGTATGTGCTTTAAATTTTAATTTAAACGGCGTAACATTTGACATTTCAAAATAGTTTTTGACACGCAACAATTTCTTGACCTATATCACAAATAATGATTGGAGATAACAAAAATGACAGTGAAGGGTTTTAAGGATTCAAAATTGATCCGTCAAGAAAAAGGTGAATAAAAAAAAGTGACATAAGATCAACAATATCATAAAAAGTGATACTACAACTAACATCTAACGTTTGAATTTTTGAATTTACATTTCACTTGAAATTTTAATTTTTTTCAAAAATATATTCTGAAAAGTAAAAACACACATTCCAAATATGCGTGTATATATATATATATATAGATAATTTTTGCTGTAATATGTAATAATTTTTTTTTCCATGACTTGTTCAACTAACCTGCCATTCCTTGAGCCCTTGTTCGCTCTCTGGATTGGATTTCTTCACTGCAACTGGTATGCCGACGCTGACCTTTGTCGGGGCGTAAGTCTTTTCATCGACCCATCCCTTAAAAACTCTGCCAAAACCTCCTTCACCCAACATTGTGTCTGGCCTGAAGTTTCTGGTGGCGCTCTTCAGCTCTGCGAAAGTGAACATCTTCAAATTGGGCGTTATGATTTTCCCCGTTTCAGCTGTCTCAGTTTTTTCGCCACCATTGGAGCTGCCATTTCCACTGCCACTGCCGCTTCTTTCTTTGATCGATTTATCTTGTTTGATGTTATTATTCGACAGCTCTGCTAATAAAGGTCATATGAAAAAGTCATGATCAAAAGCTAAAAGACCCATAAAAGACGGTTTCTTTGATCAACCCATTTCAAAATTTGCAGTAAAAAGAAGGGAAAGTAAGATCAGGAATTAAGCCGGCGTTTTTCAAATCAGAACAAAAACTTCCTCTTTTCCCACCTTGGTTTTCTCGGAAAATCCGCAGAAAATTGAAGGACCCGAGAAGAAGAAGGTTGAATTACCTGGACTGGGAGGTTTGCTGGACGCTGGGTTTACGTTCGCTTGAGCTCCGCAGCAGTTACCCATATCGATGGGATGATGATGATGACGATGATGAGGATGATGGCGGTGTCTCTCTTTTTAGCTTCAGAGCCTTCTCTTTCTGTATTTTAGCTATTTAGAAGCAGATCCATGTGGAAATAGTTTTTTTTTCTCCATTTGAAAGATTCCCGGAAATAGAGAAGAAGGATGACGGAAAGAAACCGAGTGAGAGAGACAGAGAGAAAGAGGGTGGGAGTCAGTCTCGGGTCGTTTGGACTTTTTGTGGGCTGTACCTGTTCATAGTAATGAGTCACAACTAACAAGTTACAGCCCCCTTTTTATACATTATTTTCTCAAAATTGTGAAATTGAAAAGAGAATTAAGGGGACAAAAAAAAAAAAAAAAAAAAGACATTAAAAGTCAACCCATGCTCATTTCCATGGGGAAATTCTGGGTTCTGCGGAGCCCATTTGCCTTTTGGACCTTCGGTGTCCCCCTCTACACCATCCGTATTCGAGGGAGACACTCCATATGCATTGCATCCGTACCATGATAAAATACTCGTGGAGAGGGCTTTCCACTGATAAAAAAGCGTGCAGCCTCTCTTATTGACTCGTATTGATAATATATTACAATAACACATGTATGAGTAAATCCCCACTTCTGTTTTTACTTTTTAAAACATTAAGATTAAAAATATTTATATTTTCTGAGATAATTATTTTACCCCTATGAATTTAATCCTTAAACTTCGAGCAAGCTTTTTGGTTTTTTAACCTTTTACTAAAAATAATTTACTTTTAAATTTTAAGTTATTTGTTTTTTTATTTTTTTCATAATTTATTATAAATATTTGACTAAATAGAAAAAATTATATATTTTAATATTTTATATAACATAATAATAATAATATGTTAATTTTTTATTTTTTAATGTTTAATAAAAAATAAATATTAGAAAAATAATAACTTAATACTTAATTTTAACTTTAAGTTTTATTTAAAATTCAATAAAAAATACGAAAACAAACCCCACCTCCTTTTAAAGCAATGTCACCTACAATAATTAATATCAAATCAATTCTTTTATTAAGTCTTTTCACAACCGAATGGATGAAAAAGTTCATACGACAAACACAACCAAATATATGAGATAAAAGCTTATGCTTGCATATGGGATTGTGGAGTGTATAGTTTTTTTTTAAAAAAAAAAGATTAATATAAGGGTATATTTAATATATTTGGGCATCGTTTAAGGGGAAATTACTTCACAAAGAAAAAGTGTAGCAACTAAACTAATAGATAAATACAAATACAAATATATATATATATATATATATATATCATACATTTTATTTTTATAAAAATTAAATATATTTGATAATTCCCATTATAAAACAAACAAACAAAAACAAAAAGTTTTTGAAACCAAAACCAAAACCCCAAAAAAAGAAAAAAGAAAAAAAGAAAAAAAGAAGGAGAATTGCAAACTTAAGGGGTTGTTCTTTGATACCCACTCTTTATTTCGAGGTACCTACCCACATATGACCTCAATAATAAAATGACAGGTGCAAATTGAATGTCATTAAAAAGTTTACAAAAACTTATTAAACCGATAAAAATGACCTATTGGTGAGAAATAATCACATGCATTTCATACTTATATAAATATTACAACTTTTAAATATGAAATATAATTTGTTATTTAATGAACTACCTAACTCTATCTAAAAAAAGAAAATCCTATCAACTACCCTTATACTCTCATTATTCATATGTACAAAAAGTGATACTAAAAATTAAATAGTTTCAACTACCATATTATAAAATATGTGAGATGTGTTTTGATAAATCAAATTTGAAGATCAAGTTTGAAACTTTTTAAGGGATAAATTTAAAAATTTGTATTCTATAAAGAAGATGAAGGATTTCAAGTGATTACAAGTGTGAAAAGTAATATTTGATATATTTTTATTTAAATATAAATTTTGTTGGTAGAAATGTTATGTTAAATATTGAATATATAATGATTTATAAAATTTAAATTTTAGAAAATACTATGAGTTTATTATTAATCAAATTAAGATAATTTAATCTTTTGTTATTAATATTTTTATATCATTTTTTTTTCATAGATTAAATTTTAAGATGAAGTTTTATATGTTTTGAGGAAGACATTATATGAAAGACATCAAGTGATTACAAGTGTTAAAAGGTAACATTTGATATATATATTTTTTCATTTAAATATAAATGTTGTAGGTAGAAATGTCGTGTTAAATGACATTTAAATATGTAATGATTTATAACATTTAGATTTTTTAATTTTTTTTATGAATTATTATTAATCAAATTGAGATCATTTCGTCATTTGTTATGAAATCGCCATCAATATTTTTTATATTATTATTTTGTGCATTCGTAGATTAAATTTGAAGATGAAGTTTTATATATCTTGAATAAGGAAAACGAGAATTTTTGTATCTTGGGAAGATATTATATGACGGATTTCAATTGATTACAAGTGTTAAAAGTAAAATTTGATTTTTTTTTAAATATAAATTTTGTAGGTGGAAATGTCATGTTAAAGGGGATATAAACAATGTGAGAAGAGTGACAAACAATGTGAAAATAGAGTACAAATAATGTAAAAAACAGTACAAACATTATGAGAGAGAGTACGAATATTATGAGATGGGGATACGAATATTGTGAGAAATGGTATGAACAATGTGAGATGGAGTACAAACATTGTGAAAGGAAGTACGGACATTGTGGGAAGTGATACGAACATTGTGAGATGTGGTATGAACTTTATGAGATTGAGTACAAACTTTGTGATATGAAGTACAAGCTTTATGAGATATGGTACGAACTTTGTGATAAAATGTACGAACATTGTGAAGATGAAGTTTTATATATCTTGAAGAAAGAAAACAATAATTTTTGTCTCTTTGAAGGATATTACATGAAGGATTCCAATTGATTACAAGTGTTAAAGGTAAAATTTGATTGTTTTTTTAAATATAAATTTTGTAGGTGGAAATGTCATGTTAAATAGGGTATAAACAATGTGAGAAGAGTGACAAACATTGTATGAGATAGAGTACGAACATTGTGAGAGAGAGAGTACAAACAATGTCAGAGGGGGTACGAACATTGTGAGAAGTGATACGAACATTGTGAAAAGTGGTATGAACTTTGTGAAATTGAGTACGAACTTTGTAAGAGATGATACAAAACATTGTGAGAGGTTGTACTAACATTGTGAAAGGTTGTACTAACATTATGAGATGTGGTACGAACATTGTGAGATATGATATGAACATTGTGAGATGTAGTATGAACATTGTGAGATGAAGTACAAACTTTGTGAGGGATGGTGCGAACTTTGTGAGAGATTGTACAAACTTTGTAAGATGAAGTACAAACTTTGTGAAATATGGTATGAACTTTATGAGAGGGAGTACAAACTTTGTGAAATATGGTATGAACTTTATGAGAGGGAATACGAACTTTGTGAGAGGGGTACGAACTTTTATGAGAGGGAATACGAACTTTGTGAGAGGGGTACGAACTTTGTGATAGATGATACAAACTTTGTGAGAGAGGGTACGAACTTTGTGAGATTGAAAAAAAAAATCTTAAAATAAAAAAATTTGAGAATTTTGGAGAGTACCAGAATGTGGGAATGGTACAAAAATGTGAGGAAATTTTTTTGTGTTTTTAATTTTTTGTGTCTAATTCCCAAAAAAAAAATTAAAAAATTAAAAAAATTAGAAGGTAGGAAAAATATGAGTGTAATTAGTCTTTTTAAAGAATATCATAACTATTTGGAGTTGGAAATTTTTTTTTAAATTAATTAAAATAAATTTTAAAATAAGTATCAATTGTTAATTAGTATTTGAAAATTGTATTATTAATTTTTATTGTAAATTTCATTATTTTTGTTGGGACAAAAGTGGATGAAATATCGAAAGTAGGAAAACTAATACAATGGCTAATTGAAGTTGAAAAAGAAATTGCATGATTTCAATTAATTGTAAGCATAATTTGAGCCCTCTCCAATTTTTTAGTGTATCCTTTTTTTTTTAGTTTTTGGAGGATATTTTTCATCATTTGCATAATTAGTATAGATAACCAATATTATTAATTAGTATGGATAACCAATATTATTACATTTTCAAGAAAAAAACAATTCTTAAAATTGGAAAAAGATTTTTTAATGTTTCAATGTTTTTAATTTTTTTGAGGATAATTTTCATCATTTTTAAGCTTAGAAATAATTCTTCTTATGAAGAATGTGAAAAATTGTAAGCTTAATTAATATAAAAAAATTGTAAAATTTCAAAGGTACGAAGAATACGAGGATTTATCACATTCTTCGTACTATTCCTCACATTTTTTGTACTCTTTCCAATTTTTTAGTATTTCAATTCTTTAATTTTTTCAAGGATAATTATTTCTAAGCTTAATTAGTATCATTAAACAATATTATTATATTTCCAAGTGGAAAAAAAATCAAAAAAATATGAAAATTTATCAAATTTCCAAGGTACGAAGAATGTAAAGATTTGTCATATTCATCATACCCTTCTTCACATTCTTCGTACTCTTCATCACATTCTTTGTACCATTACTCACATTTTTCATACCCTTTACAATTATATAGTGTTTTAAAATTTTAATTTTTTTGAGGATAATTTTCATCATTTCCGAGTTTAATTAATATCAATAAACAATATTATTGTATTTTCAAGTGAAACAAAAATGTTGAAAAATGGTAAAATTTAAAGGGTACGAAAAATGTAAAGAAGGGAAGAGTGTGAGAATCGTACCCTTCCTCATATTTTTTGTACTCTCTCCAATTTTTAATTTTTTTGAGGATAATTTCTATCATTTTAAAGATTAATTAATATTAATAAATAATATTATTACATTTTCCAATTAAAATAAAATTTCAAAAAATATGAAAAATTGCCAAATTTTCATGGTACGAAGAATGTGAAGATTTCTCATACTCTTCGTACAATTTTTCACATTTTTTGTACCCTTACTCACATTCTTCGCACCCTTTACAATTACTTAGTGTTTTTAAATTTTAATTTTTTTTAGGATAATTTCCATCATTTCTCAGCTTACTTAATATCAATAAAAAAAATATTATTATATTTTCAAGTGGAAAAAAAATATGAAAAATTGTAAAATTTTAAGGGGAAGAAAAATGTGAGGAAGCGTATGAAGAATATGAGGATTTATCACATTCTTCGTACCCTTCCTCACATTATTCGTACTCTCCCAATTTTTTAGTGTTTTAATTTTAATTTTTGATTTTTAGGATAATTTCCATCATTTATAAGCTTAATTAGTATCGATAGACAATATTATTGTATTTTTAAGTGGAAAAAAAATTGAAAAATTTTAAAATTTTGAGGGTACAAATAATATGAGAAAGGGTACGAAGAATGTGAGAATTATTTATAGTCTTCGTACATTTCCTCACATTATTCGTACCATCTCCAATTTTTTAATGTTTTAATTTCTTTTAAGGTTAATTTCCATCATTTATAAGCTTAATTAGTATCAATAAATAAAATTATCGTATTTCCATATGGAAAAAAATTTTGAAAAGTTTGAAAATTTGTAAAAAATTTTAGGGTAAAGAAAATGTGACAAAAGGGTACCGTTCCTCACATTATTCGTAACTTCTACAATTACTTAGTGTTTTAATTTTAAATTTTTTTTAAAAAAATAATTCCATCATTTCTAAGCTTGATTAGTATCAATAAACAATGTTATTTGTATTTTTAAGTGGAAAAAAAATTTGAAAAATTGTTAAATTTTAGGGTACGAAGAATGTGAGGATTGCTCACATTCTTTGTACCCTCTACGATTACTTAGTGTTTTTAATTTTAATTTTTTTGAAAATAATTTTTCATCATTTTTAAGCTTAATTAGTATCAATAAATAATATTATTATGAGGAAAGGTATAGAGAATCTAAGGATTCCTCGTAATCTTCATACATTTTCTCACATTTTTTGTATCCTCTATAATTTTTTTAGTGTTTTAATTTTCTAATTTTTTTAGGATAATTTACATCATTTCCAATTTTCAAAATTTTTAATTCTTATTTTTATTTTTGAACAATTCTATCAATAATATTATTAAACCATGTTATTGTCATTTCAAGTTAAAAAATAAATATGAAATTTTAAAAATATAAATAATTTAGGGTATAAAAAATATGAGAACGGTACGAAAAATGTGATAAATACATGTTTGGTACTTTCATCACATTTTTCATATTGATTTTTAGTTTTAAAATTTTTGAAATTACAAATTTATTTTCAAAAATACTATCATTAGTAATTCAGAAGAGTATTGGTAATTTATTTTATTGTAATTTAAATTTTAAAACCTTAAATTCAAAAAATGTAAAATTTGGAGAATACGGAAAAAATTAGGACGATCTAATTACCTAAACTTTAAATATGATTATCAAAATATTGAATTTTAATGAAAATACTCATTTCATATTAAAAAATTACCATATTTATTTTATGTTGAATTTAAATGTTTAATAATTTGTTAAAAATAAAATAATATAATTTTGATATATGATGATTTTTTTTTTGTTGTTAATAAATATGTTTTCAAATTTTATATCAATTTTATTTTTATTTTTTTCCAATTCTATTTTTATTTCAATATTTATCTCATATTTATTTTATTTAAACCCAAAATTGTTGAGAATGAAATAAGAAATTAAAGGAGAGGGTGGAAAGCCACAACCAGTTCTTTTCTTAACCAGTTAAGTGAAATTTTTATTTCTAATTTAAAATGGACGGTCAAGATGTAATCTTTGACAACCAATGGTTTAAAAACTTTTCGGTACGGTAGCCTAGAATTTTCCCAAACTTAGATATGATAGCAGCATATTTCCATTCAATATTTTGTCTTCGCATGAGCTTGAAAAGTCCGCCAAAACAAGCTACACGTGATGTCATTCTTCTTTTCTTCCAAGTTTTAACCTTTTCAACAGCATTATTATCATGCATGGAGGAAAGAGCCCGCGAGACCGCCGCAACTCCAAAAGCTCGGTTTCCCATTTAAACAAGCCTTGTTTCCTACATGAAAGGGAGGACGGTGGAAGCAAAAAGTCAGGGAGACCCCAAAAAAACAAATGGCTAAGGGCAGGACCACAGATTAGTGATGTTTTACTCGGTTTCCATGACTCAGTCTCATGGGGCAAATGTTTGAGTTGTTCCGACGGGGTCCTACATGCATGTGAAGTGGACGACTCTCTACGTTATGTGGAATCTCGTGAGATTCTCCGTTTTATTTACTCCTGAGGAGACTTTTTTTTATATCAATTAAAAATGCAATGACTTAAAAAAATGTTTTTTATGCATAGTTAATCAATTTTTGTGAAGACATTTTTAGCTTATAACTGTTTTAGATGTATATTATTTTGGATTAATTCCACTTAATTCTCTTAAAATAAAGATTAAATATATTTAATTATATTTAATTATATTTAATCTAAACTTTCAAAAGAGAGTGAAATTTAGAGTCCTTTTGATATTGAACAAATAGTCCATTTATTGATGGGCGAACGATATGATTGACCCGTGTGTGATGAATTCACAATCCTTTGCCTTGATCCACTTGGTCACATCGGTCCATATCCCGTATAAGTTTTAGTCTCTATTTATAATCATATTCTTCTTGACCCCCCTGACCCGTATAAGTTTTAGTCTCTATTTATAATCATATTCTTCTTGACCCCCGTGATGATGATCGTTATCAAATAGAAATTTTTTCTTGAACTATAATTACAAGTCTATTATTGTGTTTTGGAATCAGGGGAAGCAAACTTTAACAAATAGAAGCCTTCAGGCAAAACTTCAAACAAAGAGGTTGGGTTGTTCACTTTATTGATTTGATTTCACTTTACCTAAGATTAAAGATAGGGGTTGCATGGTTAGTGGTTAGGGAGCGTTTTTAACATTTTTAACATTTGAAAATTTTTATCATTTAAATGTTAGAAAAAACTATAAACGTTTTCTAAAATTAGTCTCAAACCTACTTTTCTTCATATGATATTTTGAAATATTTTTTACAATAATTACTCCAAATTACTTTGAATGTTACTAGATCATTAAAAGAACTTGTAGAAGTGTTGAAAAAATGTGTATTGATTTATGTTTTAATGTATTTAATCATCATTTGCTATGTAAGTGATAAAAATTATAAATAATAAACAATATTATGATTTTAATAATTAAAAGATCTTAAATTCATAGTCTTTTTTTTATTAAAATACGATACTTAGTTGTATTTAATAATCGAAAGTCTTAAATATATTATTAATTTTATCATCTTATTTGATAGAGCTACAACTTAAGTGAGTTGATAAGGATGATAGCTAATCCAAAATTGAGCCGTATTAAAAACTTGAACTGAATTTGACCTTTAATTCATTATATTCAATTCAAACTTAAAACTAACCTTATTTTTTTAAACTTAAATTGAGGTTGAATTCTTCAAGTTGAATCCATGTGTCTATATATATATATATATATATATATATATATATATATATATATATATATATATATAATTGATATTTTTTATAAATATATATAAATAATAAATATTATTATATAAAATAATATATATTATTTAATATTATAAAAATATTAAATTAAGTTTGAGTTATGCTTAGAATGTTTCAACCCTATACGTGTACAATTGCACTCATATTATTTGGTGATAAATGTTTGATTATATAAAAGAATGTTTAATACATCAATAACTTCTTCTTCTTCTTCTATTTTTTATTCAATCAGCGTTTATCACGTGATTCATGAACAAAAAAATTGAAAAAAATTATTTGTTTATACATTTTAATTTTTTTAAAGAAAGGATAGTAACCAAATACTAATAAATCTATTTTCAAATTTAATTTTCTCGTGTTGAAATGACCCCAGATCATTTGACGCGACCATTGAAGATATCAAAATATTAAAAAATCTAAGTAATAGAAAATGAAATAGTTACCATATCACAAAATCTAACTAATTGAAAATGAAATGATTTAGCTTTTGAGTCTCCGTCACAGCTGCCCAAGATTTTCTTGATCTTTAGAAGTAAAGGCCACGGCAACAAAAGCCTTATTCTGTGGATTACCCATACAAATTTTTTTAAAAAAAATTAAAATATTAAAATAATAATAATTTTCTGTCTCCACTTAAAATAGGAAAATAGGTAATGGGCCCCTTACGGAGACAAAACTCCAGGGGACGTCATGAAAAAGTGGCCCAATGATTGGGACCCTTTGACCCATTTATTTTTTTGGGCCCAAAAAAAAAAAACCCAAGTAAACGTAGAATATTTGGCACAAATTAATTCCCACTAAAAAGACCAATATTATAATGAAAGCCCTGAACGAAGAAATTTGGGTCAATATTTGGTATTGAATAGTGGTTTCCGATGTCATACTCACTGACGTCATCAATCACCTTTGAATTAGGTGTAAAAACAATCCGGCGAAGATACAAAATTTGAATAATCCATACCAATACCTAACATTAGACCTTTCGACAAGGTGCTTTTTCGATACCCTAATATTAAATTAAATCACAATTGTTTGATAAAATCATATATTATATTAGATATAGATGTAACGCTTAGTAAGATATGATTACGCCGGCCACAGTTCCATTTAATCAATTATTTGATAAACATAAATAAAGATTATGGTTGCCTCCTTCATGCCTTGCCTTTGGACTTTGAGAATGTATTGTTCGATGAATTTGACAAAAAATACACAGAGGTAAAGAATCCTACGAAAATGTTAATATAGAAAAATTAAGGTAGCTAAGGGTTGGGTTGCTTTTTGTATTGAATAATGGGAACGTGGGATGTTTCTAAGGGGGAAGGTGCATATAAAGTCTCTTCTTGATGAATGAGCTGGTCTTTATTGGCCGGTGAGTTAGGCTTGACCTTTTACTTCACAATTAATAAGTTTTTGGAGCATCATGGTGGTAACTGACTTTTTCTTTTGGACTTTCTTTGTGTCGAAGATATATATTTTTTTCCTTAGTGAATAAGTTGTCTAACATGGAATATATAGTTTGTTTATTAGACAAATTTTAAATTCAACATAAATTTGAAAATATTATTTTTATTAAATCACTATAAAGTTTATGTTTAGTTATTGGAAAGAAAAATATGATTCAAATAAAATAAAAGGAAAAAGTAATATAATTTTATATATCATTTCAAAATATAGGATCTCACACGCTACCAATTATCCTAAAAGCAATTGTTTTTAGGAAACTCATATTTTAACTTTATAGTACATTCATCCAAACACTCATGACATTCGAACAAAACGCAAGTTGATGAACACAATTAACCATCCGATCTGTTAACACATATTTATTTTATCTACTTAATGCTTTGATATAAAATTAAATAATTTTATTATAAATTTTAATTATATTTCAATTTTTCATATTTTTTATGATGTAACCAAATAAAAAAAAAATATTTTTTTTAATATTTTTCTAATAAAAATATCATAGAGAAAAAATATGAAGAAAGAAAAATAAAGAAGGGATTTTTTTTTTTTAATTATTATTATATTATTTTATTTTATTTTCCATGTGTTACTCTTTTTTTACTCAGCCTATTAACCCTTAGCAGTTTCTACAACCAACCCAAGGGGAAGTGTTTTAAGATGTTTTGTCGGGACGGAAAAAGTAGTTTTGAGTTAGAAAAGTTATATACTTATATCCTCACCAACACTCCAAAGAGAGAAGAGCCTTGGAGTCTACCATTAATACAGTAGTTGTTGAGAGAGTGGGTGTACAAAATGTTTGTGTAAATTTCAACTGTCAAGTGGGGATTCGACCGACCCTCCACGCCTATGAAAAATGTCTTTAGAATAACAAACATTCAACAACGGGGAACACCAATACACTCTTAGAGTCTTATCTACATTCATTATTCAACAACAAAATAAATAAAAGAACATGTCAATATAAAAGAGTTATTATATTTTATGTACAATTTATTATTATTTTTTGTTTTAAAAAATAAATCTAAATAAATACTAAATATTACAAACTATTTATAAATAAATAATTTTTAAAAATTTATTTCTATTTTCACGGAAAAACCATGCCCTAAAAAACCTAAGAAATATCTTCTAAAGAAAATTCTCATAAGTCAATTCAACTCGGATCCTGTGGATCCACCTTTTTCCCTACTTGGAAAGAAGTCTTTTGTTTTTGTATACATGGAGACTTCGTTGTTGACGAAGAAATGCTGAATGAGAAAAGCTCATGCATCGTCACTTTCAGCTCTCTCCTTATTTATTTATTTTTTGCGACCTTTCTTAGCGGGGAAGGATGATGATGTAAAAATGATTTGTCACCTCTCAACCTAAAGACCTTTTTAATCATCAGTCTGACATTTGTCATGCACAGTACCTAAGAAAATCCCAAAGATTTAAGTATAATTTAAATTATTATAAATTAAACTATTTTTAGTACATACGGATAGAATTTAATGATAATTACTTCATAATTAAAATTAATTTTAAATTAAATTATACTTATTACTTAATTTTTATTTTAAATATTAAGTTGATTTAATAAAATTAACTTATAATTTATTTTAAATCATTAAATTAACATATTTATCTTTATAAATTATAATTAGAATAAAGAAGATTGAATAACAATATGTATTGTGAAGTAGTAAAAAGATTATAAAGGTAATAAAGACAAGTAGAGATAAAAAGATAAAATAAAAATATTGACTTAAAAATAAATAAATTATTTTTATTTATTTTAAGTAATATCGTTATTATTTTATCAAACATATTTAATTTACTTAATGTTTTAAATTAAGTTATTAAATCATTTTATTTAATTTATTTAATAAAAATATGATATTAAATTAAGTTATTAAGTCGTTTTAATTTAGTTTATCAAACATCCACTTAAATTTTTGTTGGGTGACTTAATTATTTGTCAAATTTGAGGTGTGGTGCACTCAAGTTGTAACGTTAATTATTATAACCTTTGATTATTTATTTTGTAAAAGAAAAAAAAAATTAAATACAACTTTTACCAATATTTCAAAAGCCTTGAACATGGCTTAAATCTAATTGACAAAGTTTTCCAAAAATAGAAGCAATATATGAGTATTAAATACAACATTTACCAATATTTAAACAGAACTCCAAAGTGATATATAAAACTTTAAAATTCAACCACATTAATAATTGCTTTTATTTCTACTTCTACTATTAAATACAAAATTAAAAGTCGGTGTCTATTTAGGGGCTTTAGCATCTTTTCATTTACTGCATTACCCGTAAATCGGCCCTTTTCTACTTCAAGCTTTTTGGGCTTAGTCCCTAAATTGCATAATGGGCTTCTAACGTTGTTGGGCCTTGGACCCAATCGGCGGTGGTTACGTAACGAATTCAACTAGTATTTTTATAATAATATCTAAAGATTTGATTTGTAAAAGTGATTTGGAGAGTAGATTTACAATGAATCTACATCCAATCTAGAGAGTCAAAGATAGATTTCTCAAAAGTACGATTCTAAAGATCCCATTTGATCTTTGGCCTTATTTAAGTAATGCATCTACCCCATATTTTTAACTATGGAAATTAAAAGATTAGAGATGACATTTGGCCTGCAACTTGAACAGCCCACAAAGTGAACCCGGGTCAAACCAATCCGATGTTGGGTTGGGAATTCTCAACCAATGTGTATTAAACAAAAAGACCTAAATGAAAGTCTGTTAATAGATAAAACCATTATTTCAAAAATCATAGATCATGTTATTGAATAAAATACCAAATTCATATATATAAATAATAAATTAATAATAACGTGTAGATTCAAGTTTCAATGATTTCCCTAAGGGCCTAAACCTTCAACTTATATAAATATTAATGTTTCCAGGTTAATATTTTTCTAATTCAAACATGATTTTCTTCAGCGAGTTGGGAAATGGGTGACCCGCCCGATCCGACCATACGAAAAATATCATCCCGTGATGGGCTGCTCTGCCCGACCCGACCCAATTCAGGAACCTTCTTCTGCGTTACAACACAGACTGAGTACTTTCCTCGAACACCGAGGCAGGTGATTCCAGAAGGCTTAACACCTTGAAATGCCTGTTGTATTAGTCAAGATCAGTGGCTTACAACTATGTTGAATAGGTTTTATTTTTTTAATTTTGGGAAAAAGCGAGTCAATTGTTAGGTTCTCGATATTCGAAGGAAAGAAAAAGGGCAAAAGGGAAAAAAAATCCGAAAAGCAAAATTTGCTGCTGATTTGCTGAGATCATCCGTTATGTCATTCAAAATTATACCCTAATCTAATTATCATTATTCTAAATCAACAAATTTTAAATAATTTATAAATTAATCATAACGACATCGTAATTAACTTTAAAATACTCTTTAAATTAATCATAATTAATTTAAAATGTATGATTTTAACAACGGATTTAAAGTATTTTTCCTCTTTTTTTTTTCAAAATATTCTTAGAAATAATAAAAAATATGTAGAATAATAAGTCAAATAACTTTTTTTTTTTATTGCCATTACTATTATCATTATGAACAGAAGGCTCAACAACAAAACCATTAACAAATTACCTGGAAAAAGTTAAATAGAACCCACATACTAAATCCTAGCATTTGAATGGTGATATGATGGAGGCTTATAGAAGAAAGAGTTCAGCTCCTTTCTGGTCTGCGCCGTCTGTTCAACTTTCTCGGTAACCAATCACACGGGCCAGATCATGGTATTGCTTCAAAGTTCAAATTCTGCCAACAACAAACAAGCGAATCACTCAGATTACCTCTTGCTTTTTGATAAATTGAAAGAAAACCTTTTTTCTCATGACATGGCATGCTGTGATTGGCCCCAAATGAAACCGACGGAGCAGGCAAACCCTCGTGCAAAGAATAGAATATTCAACACAAGCCCCGAAAAGAAAATTAAGAAAAGGCTTTCTATTTTCTTTTCAGAAAAGAGAAAATCGTTTGCCCCTTTTGTCTTCACTATCACTAAAAAGGATATGAAATGTAGTAATCAACATTGGTAATCATAAATCATAAATAATAGGTGCCTCTTATGACATGTTGAGGTGGCATGGATATCAACAGCACCTTTTCTCAGCGTTTCCGCGATGCCGAGGCAGTCGAACCAAATCTAGATGCTGCAGGGCTCGCTTACCACCGCTTTCCCAAGTGTCAATATCTGAATTCTTCATCTTATTTGCGTGGCAAGTGTTTTGGAACCGTTCTCTTCTCATCAATGGTGAACTTCAAAGTTTTTCAGCATCTTGTGTCCACCAACCTCTAAAAAATACTTCTAGAATATGGTTCTTGTAAAAAATTGTTACTGTTCCTGCTCCCTTGTGAAGGTGATGATGATGGGAGTCTGACCTGATTCCTATGGGGTTCGGAGCTGTGGCTTTCAGAGGCTAAGTACTCGAGGGCGACAACAATATCGCCAATAAGGGGCCGGAAGTTTGGTTGTTCCTGAAGACACATTGCAGTGATGGCAATAGCATGGTGCAAAGCTCGGACCGGGAAGTTCCCTTGCAGCTGGGGATCCACCAGTTGTACAAACTTTTTCCGGTCTTTTAGAAAAGGACGAGACTGCAATGGAGAATGAAAAAAAGAGATCATATTCAAATCTATGAGAGATCAGGCTTCATTTTTATTTTAAATTAAGATTCCAGACATCAACCAAGACACATAGAAAAAATAAATAAATGCAGGAATAAATGGAATGACAACTCACCCAAGCAACTAGGTTCTGCTCTCCCTGCCTCTTAGAGGTGTCGATTGCTTTCCGGCCGGTAATCAGCTCCAAGAGAACCACACCAAAGCTATAGATATCAGATTTAAGAGTCAGTTTGCCACTCATGGCATACTCAGGGGCACAGTATCCATATGTGCCCATCACTCTTGTTGAGACATGAGTATTGTCACCCACAGGTCCCAGTTTAGCCAGCCCAAAATCTGAGAGCTTAGGATTGAATTCATTGTCCAATAATATATTTGCAGATTTCAAATCCCGGTAAATTACCGGTGGATTTGCTTTGCAATGGAGATACTCCAGGCCTCGAGCGGCACCAACAGCAATCTGTATCCTTGTGTTCCATCCTAATGGTTCTTGGTCAGGGCCCAGATCTGAAAACACCAACTACTTTATTTGCCCAGTGAACAATTATCCCATTTAAAAGGTATGTTCCAGTAAAACATTCTCAATCAATGCATTTGAGAATTATAGCAAAAGGCAGCAATTTTAGTGAAATTAAAGGAAATTGATCAAATTAGGAAAACCCTAATATGAAAACAAATAGATGAGCCCATTCAAAGATCAGGAAATATACCAAAAAGATGATGCTCCAAGCTACCCATTGCCATGTACTCGTAAACCAATAGTCTTTGATCTCCATCCGTGCAGTAACCGATCAAGGTGACGAGATTAGAATGGTGTAAGAGGCTTAACATGAGCACCTCCACAATGAATTCTTGAAACCCCTGAAGTCCATCATGGTTGAGTTGTTTGATGGCAACAATCTGCTCAGAAAATCAAATGTTAAGCCACATACATTCGATCAGTTCTTGTTTATCTGCCATCCAAAAGAATGAATAAACAAAAATAGATCCCTCGAGAACTACAAATCACATTGTGTTGCTCACTAATTGAAAAATTGGAAGGGCCTGAGAACTTGCCTCGCCGGTATCTAAGCGGCCCTTGTAAACTTTTCCAAATCCTCCTTCTCCGATCAAATTTGTCGCCTTAAAGTTTCTTGTGGCTGTGGCGAGCTGCCGGAATGTGAAGCTCCGGGCCGCATTGCTTTTGGGGTGTGCTTTACCGTTCAGAGACCCTTTTCCCTTTCCATTGTCTGCACATACACAATAATTCAAACATCCAAACACTTACTATCAAAATTACACAGTGCCGGTATCTACATTTATGCATTCTCACCACTAGAATCAAAAGAACCCTTTCCCCTTGTAGTCCCTGCAAATCCAAGCATCTAGAGTCAAAATACAGGGAAATGACAATCAAATTGCAACAAAATATCCAAAATATTTCATTTCAGGAAACCAACAAAGAAACAGACCCAAAGAATCATCAATAGAATGGAAAGAACTTGATGGACCAGTTGTGCCATTGTCGTCCTCTATTCTGCTCACGTCCCTCTTCCTAGGACTCATACAAGGAAGGCAACTCATCTGTGGAATTGCTTCACCAAACAACGCACAATACACAGAGAAACAAAAACCCGGATTTTCTTTTCTTTTCTTTTCTTTTCTTTTTAAATAAAATTCCAAGTTTATAACAATGCCAAATCTTATACAACAGTCCAGACCAGAAAATAAAATACAAAAACAATATTTAAAAAAAAAAAAAATCAAAACCCTAACCCTAAGAGAATAAAGACTTCATCCTTCCCTCTCCCAAACCGGGAGAGATCAGGAACCGAAAGTCTAGAAAATCACAGCACGCCCACCACCACCGTCATCAATCCTAACCAACAACAATAAATAAATAAATCCAAAACCTAAAAATAATATCTGAAATTTCCATAACCATATAAAAAAAGTGGATCCGAGGGCAAAACGGAGAAAAGGGAGCTAAATTTAGAGGCCGTGTGTGGATGTGGAATGAAGGAGCGATGAATGATGATATTTATTATTATTATTATTTTTATTTTTGGGTTTCTGGAAAAATTTCAAAGGAGAAGTCGCTCTCCGTCCTTCTCAGCTGTAGCCCATAACGTAGCTTTCCGCATTTAAACGTTTCGGTGGTTTTGATTACAATTTTGTACCTGGCGCTGCCTTTGGATTTTTAGCGTTTAGACACCAAATGTCTTTGCCATGGTTTGCGGCACATGCTACGCCATATGCATTCGCCGCAGCGTTCACGCTCCCGGGCGGACTTTGATAGTCATACGTCTGCAATGGTATTTTTGTAATTTTCTTTTGCTTTGGGTAAATTAATGTTTTTACACTTTTATAAGGGGTATAAATTTTTAATCTATTGTTCCTCAAATCATTTAATTAAAATATAAAAAAAAAAAGATTTCTAAATTCAATAATGTGAATAACTATGAATGAAAGTGGAAAGTTCGACAGTTCATTTAATACACGAGTTCTAAATTTAGAGGAATCTATTAATTGACCAATCTTAGAATAAGAGACATTTTGGAATAATATCTTAGGTTATACCAACAGACCTTTCATTAATTTCTCAAATGGACTCTTAATCAGCGCCTAGATTCATTCGCATTATTTAATAAGTCTTACCCAATGGAATAAGAATAAGCAAATTAATAATCTATTCTCAACTTGACCATCTCTCTTGTCCGTTTGGGCGTAAGCATGATTTCTAATCAATGAATTTGGAAGCAAGTGTAGAAAAACACAACAAATATAACAAACTTTTTAATATTAATGATTCCCATGATAAAGCAGAGGAAAATATTCTATGATGTCGATTCCATATTTGGTGCCCAGGAAACCACTAAAACAAACCTTAATAGTTGGATTTAAAATAATTATAATTATACATGCTGGAATTTGTAATCAAACATAAGAAAATTTGTGATATAAGAAGTTTAGAATTTGATTAGGGTGTTTGATAAATCAATTTAATGAGTTAAAAGTCATTTAATAGCTTAATTTAAGTTATTAAGTAAATTAAACATATTTAGTAAAATAACTTAATATCACAATTTAAAATTAAAAATAAATTTAAGTATTAAGTTAAAATAGTTAATTTATTTTTAATCTCTTATTTGCATTTAATGATAATATATTTAACAATTATGACTCTACACATATAAGTGATTTTTTTATAATAAATATCTTAAGATTATCTTATATATTTACAGTAATTTAAGTATAAATTTTTAATAAACAAATTTATTATTTTAAATTAATAACAATAAATATTATTTGAAATTAATTATAATATAAACATTAATTACAATGAATAAGGATCGATATGTCAATTTGACAACTTAAACTAAAGTTTAAATTAATTTTATTAAACAACATTAATACTAAAAATAAAAATTAATAATTTATCTTAAAATTAACTTAAATAATTAAGTAATAAGTATTAAATTGAAAAAAGTTTTACTTTAATACGTGTTTAGTGTATTTTAGATTAAAAACAAAATTTTGACAATTTATTCAAAATATATATTATTATTTTGAGGATAAATTTAAATTGTTTTCAAAAAATAAGAAAAAATATTTTTTAAAAGACTTTCACATTTAAACAAAGAAAGCCCTTTTTGGGATCAATTTAAACATTGAAAAAGATAGATCAAGTAAATTAAAAGCAAAATATTTTGATTAATTATAAATATCTTGAGCCATCAAAACAAATATTGACCGTTGAAAAATATTTACAATTATGAAAAAAAAATATTCCATATTTTCCATAAAAATAAGGTCAAAAGAAAAATTACAATTAGCTGGCGCCCATAACTTCAAGAACAAATATATAAACAAATTACAGAGGAAGCAAAAATAAAATATTTTGGCGAGTTGTATATATATTGGGCCCACGAAGAGGAATTAATGAAGAAGCTTGAACGTGTGGGCCCAATTGGAACTAGATTCTGGGTGTTGATAGTGATTAATGGGTTTGGAACCCGTGATACCCAACACTGTGGGCCTCTCGTGAACCTACAATACTGGGCCCACAGTAATTAAGAAAGCCCAAAAACAAAAACAAGAAAACAAACAAAAAGACAAAGCAGATGGAGTTCAATAACGGAATGTTCTTGGGCCTATTGGGCAAGTGGCTATGGCCCAATGACAGACAGCTTGATGGGATTGGAGAGCCTTTCAGTTGTGGAACCAATCAGAGAGTTACACGTCGAGAAACAGAGGGTTAATCTTGTGAACATCACTGGCCCAGTTTTCCCCAAAGCTGCTCACTGACGACTCCATGCCTCTAATTTGTCACTCTATGATTGGCTGAGAGAAGGATGGGGAAGTCAAAGGAAAATTATTGATACCTGTGAAATATCTACTTTAGGTTGCTAACGGAAACATACATAAAATTAAATTATGGTATAAAAGAATGATACCGATACAATTAATAAAGTCAATATATAAAATATGTGTTACAAGTTGATGGGCCTGAGGAGTGGGCTTGTTGCGTTTCGGCCCGTTGTAGTATAGTTTGGCAGAACACAAGTAAGAATTCGGATTGACAACCATGGGCCTTGTCCTGCCTCCTTAAAAGGCCTTGTTAAGAGGTGTCCGGGTCAGGGTATTGCGATTTAAAATGCTTTTGACAATGATTCTAAAAAGTATTTATAATCTTTTTAATACTTGAAAAATAAACATTTTCAAGTGTTAAAAAGATTAAAAACACTTTTTATAATCATCGGCAAACACACTCTTAATCTCTGATCTAGTCTGTTAATAGACTCAAATATATTGATAATTTTGAGTTTTGAGTCTTATTTTTAGTTTTTTTTTTCTTCTACAAATAAAAAATTAAAACATAATAATTTTTATTTCTCAAATATATTTTAGGACCAATTACTATTCAAATATCACACGAATTCAAAATTTAAAGAATTGGATAAAATAAATATTTTAAATAAAAATTATTTAAAAAAATGTTTTTTGTTTTATTAAATAAAAATATAAAATATTTAATTTTTTATATTTAGTTAAAAATAATTTTTTCATATAACATAAAATTAAATATTTTGATTTTTTTTATTTAGTAAAAAAACAAACACAGTCTTTTAACTAGGGCTTAATCATATATTAATAGACCTCAAATATAATGTCTCGAGTTTTATTTTTAATTTTTTTAATTATAATATCTAAAATATTCTTTAAAAATGTATTATTTAACATAAGAGTGCATGAGAAGTGGCCTCCACACACGAGACGCCTTTGATTTAAAATTAAATAATTATTTGTAAATTTGTAAATGCATGCCTGCACGTTAGTCATGAGTCATGAAAATACCCTTGGTTACTGGCTATTTTTCCATTTTTATATCCATATAGTGTACATTTATTAATTATTACTATTCAATGGTCTAGAAAACCGAAAGGTTTTGGCAATACATCATTGATGAATATTCAAAACAAATGGAGGTCTTTTTGATCCAGTAGTGAAGGCTTTGGACCCCTTCAGATTCAAAATCAAGCTGGACAAGGAAATAATCCTCACCTACACCATTCGCCCAGTCTTACTGGTTCCTTAACTTAGCGTGTGATAGACTGTCTTTTGAAATTAATAGCAAAAGCATATGTTATACGGTTAAATCACGTGATTTTTCTCTATCCATGACCAAGACAAAATTATAATAGAATGGTTTATTTGATACTTGAGCGGTTAACGTCACCTTAAAAATAAAATTCAAGGGCTAACTATCTCAATTTGGATTTTTTCTTTTTTAGAAATAAATGATAAATTATGTTTAAATGTAAAATAATCTTTTAGGACCATAACTCTATTTCTAATACCATTTTTTGGATCAAACTTGAATTGTATTGTTTAAAAATTAATTATTATCTAATGAAAATAAATTACATTTTATATTCAATCACCATCAATTGGCTAATATAAGATTCAAAAAGTTTAACAATTCTAAGGGGTCATTGTTTAAAAATTAATTATTATCTAATGAGAATAAATTACATTTTATATTCAATCACCATCAATTGGCTAATATAAGATTCAAAAGGTTTAACAATTCTAAGGGTCAGATACATAATATAGGCTTGGAGAAATTATTGTACATTAGATAATATCAAAAGTATTAGTTTCATAAAATGGAATGTCTAAAAGTTTTTTTTTTTTTTTTTGCTTATAGAATTATTTGGACTGTTGAATGACTTAAAAATCATATTATTACACTCTAATGAAAATATTGCACTTTATTTAAGAGTTTTTTCTAATACAATATCGTATAGATATAGCTAAATCACGATAATTCATTCATTCAGAAAAAAATATATTTAAGATGAATAAATTATATATATATATTTTTAAAAAACTATTTAATTATATCTCATCAATCATTTTAACAATTCAAATTAAAAGTTGAGAATTATTGCATATCTATACTCTAAATAACATCAGAAGTATTGGTTTTAAAAAATGGAATATTTAATGTTTTTTTACTTGCTTGGGGAACTAATTAGATTTTCAAACGACTTAACTTTAACCTTAAAAAAGTCGTATTATTGCACTCTTACGAAAACATTATGCTTTATATTTGAGCAAGAATTTTATCTAATATCGTATCATATATATGTATATATATATATATGACTAAATCACAATAACTCTATGATTGATTATTGAAAAAAAAAATATTTAAGATCAATAAACTATTATTATATATTTATTTAATTATACTTCATCATCGGAATAAAAAGTTGAGAATGATAGTGTATCTATATCATACATTCTATATTTTCCCTTTCTTTACTAATATCATTTTGAAAGTGGATATATAAAGTGACTTGTGAGTTAACTTTTGGAACAATTAAAGGATAAAATGCACTTTACTCTTTATGATATAAAACCTATATAAAGTTGAAGGATGTTGCCTTTGTGTGCAACCCAAGCAGTACCTTGCTGCTCATGGCAAATTTGTATCCCCTTTTGTGTGCAACTCCCCCTTCTTCGTCTTCTTCTTCCTTTTTCCTTTTTTTTTTTTTTTTTCATACAAGGAAGCAACACTTACAATTTGCCGTAATAATAAATTAACAGCTTTCTCATAAATGATTTCATGCCTCAATCACTTCTCAAATTGTTGTGATTAAAATTGATAACCTAATTTTTATTTTTATTTTTATTTTTGTTTTTGTTTTCTCCATTATCTCAGTTTTACCTCGTATCTTCTAATATCCATGATTTTTTTTTTAATTAATCTTCTTAATTTTATTTCTTCTAAATTTTTATTTTTATGAGTACTTTGTTTTTCTTTTAGAGTTTTTTTTTAATTCAATATTTTTAGAATATTTTATCTAATAAATACTTTTTATTAAATAAATATTTTTTAATTATTAATATGACATGAGATTATAAGAAACACATATCTTAAAATTTGTATAGTTTGAATTAGTAGAATTTGAGAGAAGTACTCGGAAAAAAATTTAAGTAATAGATTGTACCTGTTATAAAAAGAAATATTTGATTAAAAATAATGAAATAATTCTCAATTTGTGGATTTAACCATTTATATATATATATATATTAAAAGTAATCAATTTTTAACATAAATATATTTTATCATTTCAAATATTTAGATATAAGTTTTTTAATAAAAATTATTTTACAAGAAAATAATGACGGTATTTTTTTAGCTTTTTTTTTTTAATTCAATATTTTTAGAATATTTTATCCAATAAATACTTTTTATTAAATAAATATTTTTAATCACTAATATGACACGAGATTATGAGAAACACATATCTTAAATTTGGTATAGTTTGAATTAGTAGAATTTGAGAGAAATACTCGGAAAAAAATCTAAGTAATAGATTGTACATATTATAAAAAGAAATATTTGATTAAAAATGATGAAATAATTATCAATTTGTGGATTTAACCATTTATATATATATTTTTTTTAAAGTAATCAATTTTTAACATAAATACATTTTACCATTTCAAATATTTACATATAAGTTTTCAAATAAAAAATATTTTTACAAGAAAATAACAACGGTATTTTTGTAAAAAAAAAATACAAAAAAATAAAATAAAATAAAAGATTAACTTTTCAAAAATTGGGTTTTTAGCTTTTACTTATCATTTTAATCAAATAACCCTATAAGAAAATGCAAGGAAATATTATAAATTTATCCTTTTATAAAAAATTAACATTTCTTAGTAAATTAAAAAAAAAAAAAAAAGGAAAAACAATGAAGAGGAGGTAATGTAGATAAATGGTGAATTTTGAGCATAAATAAATATTTTTGGTATTTTAATTTATATTAAAAATTTCAATTTTCTTATTTTATTTTTATTTTCATATTTTATAATTGGTTTTATGTAGACATAAATCAATATTTTCTTGTCATTTTAATTTATTTTTTAACTTTAATTTTATTTTTCCTATAAATTGCATTTCCTATAATGAATTTTAATTCTGAATTTCTCACTTATTTAAAAAATATTTTATTGGAGACATTAAAAAATTTCTAAATTTTTAGGGAGTGGTAAAATAATCCATTTTGTCCATTAAAATTCAGGAAAAGTTCGGTAACGAATTTGACTATTTGAGGTTAATTTGGATGACTAATAAAATTTCCATCACTTAAATAGAAAAAGTAAAACTCTCTCCCCAACTTATTTCTATTATTATTATGATCTGTTACATAAGAATTCAAAATTTCTGAAATTTGGCTTGTAAAGATAAAAGAAAAAACTTACTATTATTATTATTATCTAGGATGGTTACTTTAAACGGGAAGAACGGCGTCGTTTCAGCACGCAATTTTTCGTTGCCAACGTATATCAGGCAAAAGGGGTCCCCTGAGGTTTTGCCACGCGGAGGCGACAATTTCGTTTCTAAAATTTATGGACTGAGTAAATCCAGGGGAAAAAAGTCAAGCTGTGCCAAATAAACGGAGATGGAAAGACGACGAACTAAAGAGTCAAGACAAGACGAAGCCGCCTCCCAAAACGCTGCGTTTTGATGACTGTTTGTTGTTATTTTTTCGAAATATGGGTACATATGAGATGACTGATGAGGAGCAGAAGCAGGGCAGGGATGACTCGCCTTCAGTGAATATTCGCTGTAACAGCATCAACATTCCTCAACAACCGTAACGACTCTTATACAGAAATTACAATAAATTCTCCCGTCCTCCTCTCGTTTCTTCATATTTCATAAAAATCAGGGGGTTTTCTTATCTTTCTCAGTTTCCAAAATGGCCTTCAGATTTCGTATCGACCTTTGCTTCGCCTTCGTTTCGATCCTTGTTCTTGCTGAATGCTATTTGCATCTGTATCGTAACGTGAGAGACTCCGGCGAGGATCTCCTGCAGCGCAGACTTAGTCTCAGGGCTCGTTGGGACGAAATGAGTCGGCCCCATTACGCAGTGAGGGAAGAACTTGTTCGCCCCAGCCGCCATGTTTCGTCCCTTAGAGACTCGATCACTCCCACCACAGAGTCCGTCCTCTTCCCTGACTGGGAGGTTCTGATTATTGTTTCTCCGGAGGGTGAGGTCTCGTCGGAGTCTGGCGAGGATTATCAATGCGTTTTCCACAACAACGCGACGTCTCCGGCGAGACCCGCTTGGGTTTTTCCGTTCACGAAGAGGAGGACGTTCAAGTGCGTCATTCCGAGGAGAATCCGCCGCTTCCGACCGTACTTTCAGCCCGCGCTGACGAGGGCGGCGCCGGCGAAGCAGAGGGAGATTCATTCATTTACGCGGGAGCTCTTCCGGTGGACTTTTCTTGCTTACGAGTCTTTATCCACCCAAAACGACGTCGTTCTCTTCGTGAAGGGCGTGAACAATCGCCAAGGAGTCAACCGATCACCGTCGCAACTCAGATGCGTGTTCGGCAACGACGCCACAATTGCCGTCAGAACCGCCGTCACCACCTCCTCCCAAGAGGTGTTCCGCTGCCGCCACCCTGACTTAAGGGCGTTACCTCACGGAGAAATCGAAAACGAAAGAATCAAAATCTCCCTAGAAATTTCTGACGAAAACCGGGTCGTCCCCTCCGTGGCGTACTACACCCCCATGCGCACAGTAGCCACCCTGGAGCCAAAATCCCAACTGTGCGCATCCACCATGATCTATAACGCAGCTAAGTTCTTGAAAGAGTGGGTGGTGTACCACTCCAGAATCGGAGTCGAAAAATTCATACTGTACGACAATGGCAGCGACGACGAGCTCCAGACAATCGTAGAAGAGCTGAATCAAGATGGTTTCAACGTGAAAACGGTGCTGTGGCCATGGCCTAAAACCCAAGAAGCTGGGTTCTCACATAGTGCAATCTACGCCAAAGACACCTGCAAATGGATGATGTACGTTGACGTCGATGAGTTTGTATTTTCTCCAACGTGGCTCAATTCCTCAACCCCATCGACCAAAATGCTATTTTCTCTCTTGCCAAACAAACCCACTTCCAATGTGGGGCAAATTTTGATCCGTTGCAACGAGTTCGGGCCATCGAACCAGCACTCCCACCCCGTTCATGGAGTAACACAAGGATACACATGCCGGAGACGGGCTGAACAGCGGCACAAATCAGTGGTTTTGCTGGAAGCAGTTGATTCATCATTGGTTAATGCAGTTCACCATTTTGGGTTGAAGGAGGGTTTCAATGGGAAGAGGTTGAGCTTGAGTCAAGGGGTGGTGAATCACTACAAGTACCAGGCATGGAGTGAGTTTAAGGCCAAGTTTAGAAGAAGGGTGTCTGCGTATGTTGTGGATTGGACAGACGAAGCGAACCCAACGTCTAAGGATAGGGCACCAGGGTTAGGGTTTTTGCCCATTGAGCCTAAAGGGTGGGCCAGCAAGTTCTGTGAAGTGAATGATGAGAGGTTGAAGATGGTGACTCAGAGATGGTTTGCGATCCCTTGGACGTCAGAGAACAAAATGGCTTGGGAGAAATGAGGCCGGAGAGGCACCC
This sequence comes from Vitis riparia, assembly GCF_004353265.1. Classification (NCBI taxonomy): domain Eukaryota; kingdom Viridiplantae; phylum Streptophyta; class Magnoliopsida; order Vitales; family Vitaceae; genus Vitis; species Vitis riparia. The sequence goes on along the minus strand of NC_048448.1, from coordinate 830,741 downwards.
TGGCCCATTTTTTGTCATTTTTTTTTTCCCACTCGTGTTTTGTATAGAGGTGGATTGGTATACAAGAAAAGTAGGCGGCAATAACTAATAACTAATACACGAAATAGGGAGGGAAAATTTAATTTTTCTATCTTCTTATTTTCCTTTTCATTTTCATTTATTTTATGCACCATCATTTTTTCTATAATTTCCTTTTTAATTTACAAGACATGGTGATTGGGCATGGAAAATGATGGTGGTCAACGGGCATTTTTTATTTTATGTTTTTTTGAGATGGGATGACGAATACGACCTTTTAACTTCTACTCACTGACAAATGCCATCCCCCACAAGAGAGATGCCAAATGGTTTCGATTTTGTTATTTTGTATAGCAATCATGATTAAAAGGGGTTTGGATAAACCTAAATATCTCCTCATAGAAACTTGTGGAATGGAACAGGTCATTCCAAAAGCGGATAAAAGGTAACTTTCATAAAAAATAATAATAATAATAAAATCGTCTCATTTCCTTCTGTTGGATTATATGATGATCAGTCATGTGTAAGCTAGACTGGTTAGAAAATAAGATAAAAAGGGGCTACACCACACTAAACGATATTAAAATTATTCTTTTTTCTTCTGTGTTCATTTCCCAATGGGAAGGAGTTAAAATTATCTTCACTAAATCAGGGATGCAAGTGTTACAAATATAGATTTTTCTTGGTTTTTAACTTCTAACCAAAAAAATTTGAATACGTTAATAGTCTCTGTACAAAACCTTCCCTTCCCTTCCATTGCCTTCCTTTCCCAAAACCCTTGATGGGCAAGGCACTGCTCAAAGCTTAGAGATCACTGGGCTTATTGTTGTTCTTATCCCAAGGGGCTGCAAAACCCTTCCATTGAATCAGAAAACTAGAAAAATAACCATTCCATCGTCACAGCTGCAAGGCTAAATCTGGCTGTTGTGATGAAGCAATGGGCGTGGTGCTGGAGCTGGGTGAGCCTGGTGCCTGGAATCTGACATTGAGGTCGGGTGGAATCCGTTGTGGTAATCCCTGCCATGACGCCTTCCCACCGATCAGCACCTCGGGTGGTGTGTGCACTTTCATGAGAGACCCTGGTTCAGCTAAATTTCTGGAACGGGGTGTATTAGAAGAAACTGGTGATTCGGGCCGGTCCGAAGCAAAATAGTTAGCCTGCATTGGATGGATGGGAATAGAGCTGCTATTGGAGACCATGCCAAGCTTTTGAGATGGCATTGATTCAGTACTGGAATTCCCTGCTAGCATGGCCAGTCTGGCCATTCCCATTTGGGATGAAGGATTGAACCCAAACCCACCACTGAAACCATTCAAACCAGGGTGAATTCCAAGCGTTTGGTGAATTTCAGGAGGAGCAGGTCTTGAAGTTAACTCGATTTGGGAATTTAATCCTCTGACAGCTTCCCCTGACTCTTCTTTACAAGGGAGAGACGATCTGTTTGCAACATACAGACTTGAACCAGAAGTAGTAGGTGGGGGCTGTGGATGTGGTGGTGTTGAGTTGTTTGAAGATTTCTGATTCTCACACAACAGAGATGGCCGCTGTGCTAATGCCTCATTTTCTCCCACCCATCCAGGACCAAACTCAACTCCAACAGGCAAAACATTGGCAATTTTCTTGGCAGCAATTTTCCAAACATCTTGCCCAAGATCTGCAGCAAATCGAGCGAGGCTTCTTGCATAACCATGGTCCGAGTGTAGACCTACCTGATCATGGGGGAATAAACAAAGAGTTCCACCTTAGGTTACTAATTGATCAAAATTTTAAGTTCAGCTCCAAAATTGATATTAGACAGGGCATCCTAGGGGCAGATGGATACTCATCATTCAATGGAACCATGTTTATGATATACCATGGACCAAATAACGGTTGTTCGAATTTATTTGACATTTCCTCATGATCATATATTGTAGTACAACACATGCTGTGCTTACCATCACAAAGCAAGAAAGATATTTAGCCCAACAGTTCTTTTGGAAAGCATTGGACAGTCACCGTCCATAGTATAGCATATACATGGTTCCATGAAGCATCACTCAAATTTCAGTTTCTCGCTCAAAGATCTAAAACACAGTATATTAAGTTTCTAGTAAGCACATACCGACATCAGTTGCTTCAATTCTCCATGGAGGGTAGTCAACACTGATGGCTCATGGTTGGAAGCCAATGGATGCTTATAGGTATCACGCCTATTTTCATCTAATTCAAAAGGTTTCTTGCCATGCTTCGTGGAAACTCCCTTCAAAATGGAAGCTGCAAACCAAGGGGAGAATGGCTCAATATTCCTTAGATGCTGGAAAATGAAAATTAAACGGAAGAAGTAGAGATATCCAGTAGAAAGCAACAAAACAGAGCCTATGAAATTTTAATTCCAAACCTGGAAATTCATTATTCCATTCAGACAACCAGCTAGAATAATTGTCACTGTTGCGGGACCCATACTGGGCCTTCACTGATATGTCTGCCGGTCGAAACTTGCATGGAGTAGGTCCTTTCCTTAGATTGTAGGAGTTAGATGAGATGGAATTATCTCCCCCAGTAGCAAGAGTCGCTTCAGAGGATGTCTCAGGTGCAACATGCTCTAAGGGAGAACTTCCAAGAGATTTCTTCAGGTGCTTGGTTGGTGGCCTGCCTCTCCTGACAATTTTGGGTTGTGGCTCGCCATCATCACCTTCTTGCCTCAAATTTGCAAAGTCCCTCTTTGCTAGTTCTTGTATCGTTCGTGCCTAAGAAAACAGTTACAATTTTCAAGAAAATAGGACAAAGATATCCTGAAACAGAAAATGACCAAGTCAATTAAGCCTCTGGCATACCTGTCGAAAGTACACAGTATCTGGTGCATTATACTGCATTGCATTCGAACATATTAAGAAAATATCGCTCTGCATGGATTAAATATTCAAAAGTTCAGAATCCTGTAACATAACATCCAACCATTGTGGGAAAAAAAAACAAAACCTGAGGAGACCAGCAGCAATAGCATAAAATTTTTTGTCATGGTGGTGAATCTTGCAGTTGAAACACAGGAATCCACTTGAAATTTACCCTAAACAATTTTGGTTTCTTTTGTACCACATCAATTATCTTCAACATGCTTTATGACAGATTGAAGGATGTAAATGAAATATTAATTTGTGAACTTCATCTAATTCAATAACAGTTGTAGTGTACACCAATCCTAAGAAATCTGCAATAGTTTGATATTAACCTAAACTCGAGACAGCTTGAATCCCAACTAGTTGGGGTTGGCTATGCAAATCGCTAATTTGGGACAGCTTTGAAAGCCATAATGTCTTTCATTTTTTTTGATAGGTGAAAGCCATAATGTCTTTCATCACCACCTTAATTTGCATTAGCATTGTCAACTTGAGTCAGAACACTTCTATCTGGTGGGTGTGTATTGGTCCTGGTTGCTAGTTAACAAACCATCTCAGAAAACTTTCTTCTCTCTTACCCTCTAATGTTGCTACCCCCAGCCCTTACTGATGCATTAGTTTCTTATCCAACTACAGTAATTTTATTACATGTTTCTCAACAGTAAGCAAAAATTAGCAAATAGTATTAAATGATTGCATTCATTTCTACAATTGCACAAGTTACTTAAATAAAGAGAAACAATGTTCCTCCACACTAGCAGGCTAGAAACAAAAGACTATATCGGCGGCATTCAGGTCATGTTCAATGTAAATCCAAGAATGTCAAATTTCCCCAATATGTATTGACAGCTTTAAGATCATTGAAGCACAGTTCAGGAAAAAAGTTTTCCATTTTTTTGTCATTGTAGTTAATAAAGAAATACTACTTTAGTTACACAGAAAATAAACAAAGAAAGTGAAGCTTCCAGTAGAAGTCTCTTATTGAGATTGAAGCACTCATCAAATGCCTCATCAGAATCATTAAAAGCATAATCTAAAGAAATGAGCTGCAATTTAAATCCAGCATTAGCATCCATCAAACTTATGGTACTCTTTTTGCACTTCACTTTTCTTTATAAAGAAAGTATAGCTTTAGCATGGATTACAGATATGGCACTTTTGCTTGTTCTTTTATTTTTTCAAAATGAAATGTAACTCAGGCACAGATAACACTAATGGAGAAAAAACCATTGAACCCAGGGGAAGTTAGGAATTAGGTTAAGACCCAAATGATCATAAATAATTAGCCATAAAAAGCCATGTATCTGTCTTCTTTCTCGTCTACTTAATTTTTTCCCCTGGCTTTTAGTTTCAAGAAGCACACATGAATGAAATACCATTCAGTATTTCCAACATTCTTGTTTTCCACAACTGTTATTTGTTCCAAAAATAACTTTGACACATTTTAGGGCAACAAAAACTTATGTAACAAGACACCCTGGAGAGAGTTAACAACATACACTCAACAAAATCTATCAAGTTAATTAAAAGAATGAAGCTGGAGGTGGATAACAGCCTAACAGAAAGTGTAGGGTCTTCAGTCATATCCACAACCAAAGTAAAAAACATAGGGCCCATCATGAATTTAAATGCAAAATAAGCAACACCACATCCATTTTAATAGACATAACTGAAACATGCTGACAGAAGCAAAACTATATAAATCCAAAATGCAGGCTACAATTCAGAAAACCAACCTCAAATTGTTCCAAGTTGGAATAAAGTCCCCCATCTAGTTTCTTCCTCACAGTTCCAAAATCCATGGGATGCTCTATGATGTCATGGTAATCGGGAAGCTGTATAATAATAATAAATTCAGTACCAAATCAGAAATGAGTATTAATTATCCCAAATAAATGAGACATTGCACAAAAAGAGCACCTCTTCCGGATCCACTGGCTCCAAGAACACACCATGGGTGTCTTTTCTACACAGCGATTAGAAGAACAAATCAAAAATCAAATCCCAAATGGGAAAATACAAGGAAAAAAAAAAAAGGAAAAACAAGTATCTTAAAACGCGCACTTTTGAAGTCTATCAAGAATGAACACCAACAACTTTTTGTCTGGCAAAGGTGTCGTGGGGCCGGATTCCAACCTCGACCCTGTCCACAAATAAATGGCATTAATAATTAAACTAATGAATGAAAATTTCCAACACATGCTTTTTGAGCAACAACTAAAATTGATTGGGAACCTTGTGGAGTATCAGTCGCTTTCGCAACCTTTTCTTCCTGCAAAATTAATCCAAAACCAGTGGTTAAAATAATAGAAAATTGGAGATATTTTCCAGGATAATTTAAAGGGTCGGTGAGAAGGTTACAGTAAATGGTCACAAGAAGAAGAAGATAATTAAACAGGGACAGACCAAGTACACACAGGCGAGAAAGAAGAGAAAAAAAAAAAAAAAAAACTTACAAATATATTAAAGAAAAGACAAATTTAAACTTTTTCAGATATGATACGAGAGTTTATTATAGCGGAGAAAAAGGTCTGATTGAATAGAAACAGTAATAAAATAGTAGTGAAAAATTCGAATCACAAAAAAAAAAAAAAAAGAAATTTAAACTTGAACAGAATTCAAAAGGAAAATAAATAAATATCCAAAACTTGACCAGTCAAACAAACACATGCACTAATTTCCGAGTTCCGATCCAACGACACCACAGAAACATCAAAAAAACCGCGCGAAATCCCAAATAATTTAAATAAAAACGAGTCCAAAAGAACAAAAAAAAAATAATAATAATAATAAAAATAATTTGCTTTAATTTTTCTAGGCAAAAAGGGAAACGAATAAAGATCTGTAAATTTTTAAGTAAAATATATAGATATTGTTCACCTTTTCGGCAGTGGTCTGGCCAGATCCGTCACCAACGGCATTGATCTTCCGCTTCTTGAGAGACGCCTCGGGATTCTCAACATCCGCATTCGAATTTGAAGCGTACGAAACCGAGTGCAAAGACACGGAATTCGGCAAAGATCCAGGATTTTGCGTATGATTCGGAGACAAGCGGCGAAGGAGCTTAAGCTTCTTCTCTTTGCGCTCGTCATCGTCGTCTCCGACGCCTTCAATCCAGTCTGGAGCCGGCAAAATTTCGTCGACTTTGGCGCCCCGGCGAGTGGATCGACGTGTTGAGTTAGGATTTGGATTAGGAAAATTAGGGTTTTTCAAGTTAGGGTTTTGTGGCTGTTGCTCTTGTTCTATGAGACTGCGTTTTTGGAGATCTAAGAGAGAGGGGCGTCCTTTCTTCTTCTTCTTCATCTCCGCTACTTTTCCCATTCTGACTCCTCTTTCTTTCTCTCCAAACAGGGGCTAATTATTTTTATTTTTTTATTAATTTTGGGATTGGGTTTCACATGTGGTTCGCACGTACCAAAGGGTCACGTGGATTGGGTGGGTGTGACACGTGACCAAGTTTGGATGCTTACGCCATCGTCGGTAATCTGACTTTTGTTTGGCTGTTGAGAAAACGCGTGGGAGAGTAAATGAAAATCTGGGCTTGTTTAAATTGGGCCGGGCTTGATTATGCTAGGTTTAGTCTAATTCAAAAGCCCAAAAGGTTTGGACGGGACTAAGTACTCGGTTACTCCCTGGCTGTCCGATATTTCTCGTCTTCCTTCTTCCCCCTTTTGCTTCTAGTTGTTGTTTTCGATAATAACTAAAGATATTTTTGTCCATTTTTGACGGTGATTTTAAGTGATTATTAAACCTGGTTGGATTAATAAAACAAAATTTTTATATTTTCTAAAAATATAGAATGTACAGAATGTACCATTTGCATTTTATTTTTTATCAATTTCTAAGAATCCTTTTATAATAATTTTATTAAACACTTTTAATATTTGTAATATTGAAAAATTTTATTAAAAGAATTGATTTTGAATATTAAAAAAATTAGAAACACTAATAAATCTAAAATATATTTTTAATTAATTTGAGTATCAACAACATTGGTTTGACCATGATAGCACTCAAAACTACAATTTAAAAATAATTTACAAGCCAATTTTGAGAACATTTACCTACTATTATTTTCATTATTGTTTAAGAACTCAAGATCTGTTTAATAACTATTTTTGAAAATAATTTTATGTTATTCAAAATTTGAAAAAAAAAACCAAAAACAAAAAAACACATTTGACAATAAAAAACTTTGTTCTGTTTTTGTTATTAAGCATATGGAATGGTTAAAAATGAAATAATGAATATAAAAATGATTTTTAAAACATATTTAAAAACAAATTAAAAATATTTGAGGTTACCAAACAGATTTTTGTTTTACAAAACATTAAAGACCAATTTTCAAAAACTGTTTTTAAAAACAATTACCAAACATTAACTTAATTTTAAATAAAATTTTCTTAACCTAATTCTCCATAAAAGCATTATATAATGCATGATGAAACTATATATTGGTTTTCTTAACCTTTGTCCACATGGATACCTAATTAAAAAAAAAAAAATTAAATAACATGGCTCTTAACTGACCCTCAAGTGACTGCAAAAGAACCACTTTAAACGTAAGTTTGAAAGAATGACTAAAGAAGATATTTGTGTTGACACAAGGGCTAATTTGGTCCCAAACTCGAAGTTGTTGACAGGTCATGGTTCACAGTGTGTGTTGTCAGGGGAATTTAATTTTTAGCAGAGCCTGGTTCAATGTGAATATTAAATTTCAAATTAATACTCTAATATAAAACAACCAGCACTTTATCTCTCCCCGTATTCCCTAGTGTTTCAAATTTTCTCTTAGAAGTTAGATGAGGAGCTGAGGCATTATTTGCAGGTCATATAGATATTAGCTATAAATTGTATGCAGGGCAATTCCATTATTGCCCACAAGCCCAACAACTACCAAGATGCTACAACAATACATGATATAAAAACAAAATAATCTATATAAGGAAATTGGATATGGATGGGATTGAATGGATATGTGTTGCTAGTTTTGTGTGTGCGTGGACATAAAGGAAATTGGATATGGATGGGATTGAATGGATATGTGTTGCTAGTTTCTCATACCCGTCTTGAAGACCTTCTACGCCAATTACCACTATGTTATGTCTTGTTTTGCCGGTAGTTTTTCTTTTTCTAAAACCCACAGGAAACACGAGCTGGGAAGACTTCTCTTCTATTTGGACCCGTTTCTGCACTCAATAAAATAACCCTTTTACCCTCTGTTTTGACTTCCATCTTTACACTCGTAAATCCTAATCCTTCCCCTCCTTCTTCCTCTTTCCCATTTCTTTTTCTTCTCTTCTCATTCATTTCCATGAAAGTTGAAGAAAAGGGCAAAAAGGCAATTTTACATGCTTTCTTTGATTTAAAAAACGGGTGAGGCCCATTTGAACAATATCGGATCCAAATAAAATTCCCCATATATAATGTCTGGACCTTAAGTAATTATCACCTTTTTCCTCCCTATAACAATCTGCACCTTCTTACACTAGAACCAGATTCCATAGTTGCAACCATGTGCATAGCAGCCTTTGTTTGGCAATCTCACCCACTCTACCCTCTTCTTCTCTTGCTCAACAGAGATGAGTATCACAACAGGTAAGTCTGATTTTTCATTGTTAGCCATGCCCCTTAGTTTTTGTTTTGTTTTGTTCTTTTGGGTTTTAATGATTTTCAAGTGTGTTTCATGTTGTGTTCTTGAGGCCCACAAAGCCATTAGCATGGTGGGAAGGCTGTGATATATTGGGAGGGAGGGATGAAGTTGCAGGAGGGACATGGTTGGCGTGTTCAAGGCAAGGGAGGGTTGCCTTTCTCACAAATGTGTTAGAGCTTCATCCCCGGCTTCGGCCTTTTAGCCGTGGAGAACTCCCTGTAAAATTCCTCGAGGTTATAATTTCAATGTGTTGTTTTGTAAACAGGTTGCCATATCAGCTTTTATAGAATCAGGATCATGCTAAATAATCTTATACAATGTAAGAAATATCAGCAAAAATACTCATTCACAGGAGGAAATATAACACACTCTTTCTTTACCCAGAAGTATTTTCGCTACCAAATGGTAAACAGGATCTGCATTAGTACTTGATTTCCTAGAAAAAATAGTTTAGCCAGTTTTCCTTGTGATTCTTCACAGGTCATGGGAAATTGGTGCTTTTTTCTATTTTTTCAATAACTTCTAGTGGTTTTTTACTTGTATCGTTCTTCTTATATGGTAGCAGAGCAGAAAGAATCCCCATGAATACGCAGAAGAAATAGCAAAGGAAGGTGATGAGTATAATGGGTTTAACCTGATTGTAGCTGATATTGCTTCCAAAACCATGGTGTATGTCTCCAACAGGCCAGAAGGTGAGCCCCCTACCATTCAAGAGATTTCTCCAGGGATTCATGTGCTGTCAAATGCAAAGCTTGGCATCCCATGGCACAAGGTTAGAAAGATTTACGATGCTCCTTCATCTGATAAGATTTGATGGCAAACTTTAGTTTCGAGACAATATTAGCAAATAAATAAATAAATAACGATAATTAGAAAAGAAATAATTAATGCAACATCAATAACAAATATGGCAACAGCTGTAGAGCCGTGGCTGCTTTTACACTGAATTCTTTATTTCTTTCAGGTCAACCTTCACTGGTATATGAATATAACTAAACAAAGTATTAAATTGCCTCTTCCCTTGTAGGTCGAGAGATTGAGAGGAAAATTCAAGGAACTTCTAGGTAAATATGGTGAAAGTGACATTCCCATAAAAGAGATGATTGAGAAACTAATGAGAGATACAGTTAAAGCTGACCAGAGTATGTTGCCTCACATTTGTGCTCTTGACTGGGAGTATGATCAAAGTTCCATTTTCACTGACACACAGACAAAAATGGTATATCTTAGTGGTTTTGCAGTCTCTCTTCAAAAGAACTCACAAACATTGATGTCACCTGTTTTAGTATTCTACTTATCCATATCATTAACCTCCTCTATTTCCAATGTATAGGGACATCTTGGAACCAGAAGCACAGCTGCATTAACAGTAACAGCAACTGGAGAAGTAACTTTTTATGAGACCTGTCTTGAGAAGGAAATATGGGTCGAGAAAACTGTGAATTATTGTATTGAGAACATGAAGTAGATGGAAATAATGAACCAGCAATCAGTTCCTAAATAAGAGAGTTGTCTGACCATTTATAGGATAACATCCATCCATCTATCTATCACAACAGTGACGATAGATACCTCAAATACATTTTGGAAAGACAATTGGTGTTGTCTTTGGATTAAGATTTGAATTTATTAAAGTTGATGACAGCCCAGTATCTTTGATCTATGAAAGTATGAATGCATCACATAAAGGGAAAAAAATGGCTCATAATTAATTCAAATAATTCTTATCGAAACAAGCTTATAAGCTTGACCTGGTTTCACTTTCAAGTTGCAACAACCACGAAGTCATTCGCTTATCCAACTTAAACCTTACTATCTTGAACCCTACTCTCTCAAACTTCTCACATACCTTCCCCACTTTGCTAGCCTCCCAGAGACCATTCAAATATTGGTCAAGTCCTGTTAAGTAATATATTTCAAAGAAACCTCCCCCCTCAAGTCTCAAATTTTATTTTATGGTCCTTGAGAGATCAGTTCTTTTATAAGTCCTTGAGAGGTTACAAAAAGACAGTAAAATCTTGGATGAGATATCTGAAGCCTCCAATCCCAAAACCATAGCCAATGCTCCCATTTTCTTCTCTGAATAATGGCTATGTACCGAAGTGTACATAACCATGGCCTAAATATGCCCACAAATTATTTGTAGAACGCTGTCAACCTGGCTGTACCCATGTCCATTTCCCATTGGGTATTTTGGCCATACCACAGAAGTTGAATAAGTTGACCATCTTCTAAATAGAATTGTGTGCTTCAAAGCATCTAAATGAGTCCATAATCGATTTGGCAATGTTCATGCACAGGGTTACCTGCTCATCTGTCTAACAAGAATGAAATAGGGAGCTACAGATGTGTGCCTCCATGACTAGTAAAATGTGAACTTTGGTCGACCAAACTTCAAAAATTTGAGTTTGATTCTCAGGACCACAAAGAGGACATATGTAACTCCAATGATCCAAACATCAAAGTACAACTCCAAATTTTTCAACTCAAATTATGTTTCCTCTTACTCTGGGAAATGTGAAATTATTATGAATTATGGAACAGAATGGTCACGCTTCAGAAAGAAAAAGGAATAAAGAAGAATTTCTAGCAACTAATAAGACATCTCATGCCAACTCTAGAAAGAAGAAAGGATGATTAATTTATAATGAAGTGATTGAGAAACTGAGGAAAGGACTGAGGAAAGTGCAAAGCCAAGTGCATCAGTAATGTAAACTTGTCAACAAGTGAACTTACCTGAAGTTCAGAGATCAAGTGTAAGGCATCATGTGCACTTACTTGGCACCAACACGCAGACTTCAGAAAAAACAATAACATGGTTGAGCATCTAACAGACAGAAAAACTTGTAGCAACTAGCACCTGAGAGGGAACGTCTCATACTAACTCTCAGAACAAGAAAAAAGGATTATGGGCCCATGAAGTAAATCATGTGAAGACCCACCCAAACAAGAAGTGTAACGTGAAGAGCATCAGTAATGTATACTTGTCAACAAGTAAACTTACCTGAAGTTCAGAGATCAAGTGTAAGCCATCATATGCTCTTATTTTGCAACAACACACAAACTTCAGAAAAAACATAACCACACTGAAAAATGGATGGGCATCAAAAAGAGAGAAAATCTCCTAGCACCTAACAAGAACCTCTCATACTAACTCTTGGAACAGGAAAAAGGGATGATGGGCCATGAATAGTAAAAATTATAAATGAAGTAAATCACCTGAGGACTCACCCAAGTATGAAGTGCAAAGATAAGAGCATCAGTAATGTATACTTGTCAACAAGTAAACTTACCTGAAGTTCAGAGATCAAGTGTAAGCCATCATATGCACTTACTTTGCACCAACACACAAACTTCAGAAAAACATGACCACAGTGAAACATGGATGAGCATCAAAGAGAGAGAAAAAATCCTAGTACCTTTCAAGAACCTCTCATTTTTATTTTATTTTTGATAGGTAAAGAAAAAAATCTATTAAAAAAGAAACGCCAAAAGAGCGACTCAATAAGAACCTGTCATCCCAACTCTTGCAACAAGAAAAGAGGATAAGGGAGCCATGAATTTAAAAGCTTAAAAAATGAAGTAGATCATCAAAAGACTCGCCTAATTGGAAGTGCAAAGACAAGACCATCAGTACTGAAAACTTATCAACGAGTGAACTTACCTGCAGATCCAGAGGTTAAGTGTGAGCCACCACACACACAACTTCAGAAAAAAACCCAACCATTTTACACGCACATGTACAATTTATCTTTGCACAAAGAAGAAACCCATACGAAGGATAAATACAATTTGAAAAGTGAACCGCTGGAAAAACATGAACATATTGCATAAACTGCTAGGTACAGAGTCAGACACACCCAGAAATTAGTATAAATATGTAACACAAAAGACAATACCACCTCACAAAATTATAATGGGAAACAAGCATAAGAACCTTACCTGTTTTCTCTTTCAAGTTGCAACAACTGTGACAAGGTTCCCTTATCCAACTTGAACCCTGACATCTCTAACTCCTTGCAGACCTCCCTACACTTTGCCAGCCTCCGGAAAACCATGTAAATCTTTAACATGTCCCGGTATATATCATATGTCGGACAGAAACCTGCTTCCTTAAGTTTTGAAAAATACCTTACAGTTCTTGATAGATCATTCAGAGCAATAAAAAGCTTTATCACCACACGATAAGCTGGAAGATCAAAGAGACAGTCTGAAGCCTCCATTTCCCAAACGACAGCCAGTGCCTCCCTGTATTTCTTCTCAGTATAGCGACTATGAATTAGAGTTGTGTACATAACCACACTTGGACTATTCTCAGATTGTTTATACCAGTTAAAAAGACTTTCCACTATTTCGAATTTCCCAAGCCTTATGCAGACTTTCATGACTGCTGTGCAATCCTGATGGCTTAATTTCAAATCTTCTCTTTCTCCAAGCTCATCTAGTAATGCCTGTACAAGGCTGTGCTTATCGGGGTTCTTTCCAAGCTCTAATATTAGCTTTGCATAAATGCTGGGTCCCAACATCCTTTTACTATCCTTGGCAACTAAGAGAAGCTTCCAGGCAAGGCTCAAACTTCCCCTTCTGATGAATCCCCTTGCCAGTGCCTCGATTACACTCCGGCTAGCCAAACCAGTGAACTTTTCCAAACTGAATGGAACTTTCAACTTGTGAGTCCTTGCCAGGACCTCAACTGTTGAGGCCAGAATGCGATCATCTGGGAAGAGCTGGGGTTGTTTCTGAGCCCAGAAGAAGGTCTGTAGAGCTCTCTCAGGAAGACCCATGTGACCCAATTCCCGGATCGTCAATGACAATGAGCCCTTCCGCAGAAAGCTAACCCACTTGTTAAGAACTGGAGAAACGTCATCTTCCAAAGGAAGGTTTCTTATCTCTCTGGCTATGCTAATGAGGAAATCCGGGTTCTTGTAAACTTGCTTAGATAGGGATGCCCGGGAAGCATATGGCATTGAAGAAGCAGCTCTCACATGTCTCTTCGTTGTGGGAAGTCCCATAGGTCGCAGTTTGTAGGGAAGTGGGAGTGGAAGAGGCCTTTCCCTATTCAATTTCCCAGGCTTTTGAGGGATTCTCCCCATAAAAAGAGACGAAATTGCTTCAATCTCATCCGAATCCCAAACAATCTCCCCCTCTTTTCTTCCTTCAATACCATCAACCAGAAACCCATCATCATTCGCATCAGGTTCTTTATCCAAAACCGTACCCATTTCAGATTGCTCTGTCCCACTATTTCCCCCCTTCAAAAATGTGCTAATTTCAGGCTCCGGAGGGAGCTTAGCTCGCCGTGGATGCGGAAGGTTCTTGGTTGGTTTTCTATGGTTAACCCTAGCATTACATTGCACCCCCAACTTTATCTCGTTCTTGTTTGAAAACCCCACAACGAATTGTGCTTTCACATACCGTTTATCCCAATAAATTCGGGTCCCTGGCACCGTACATATACTCAACGATGAGAACAAACGCTCCATTGCCTCACAGGAATTTCATCAAACACCTCATCTGCACTCCATGTATAGCAATCATCATTCAAACAAAAACAGAAAGCAAAGGTACATAAACACATAAGACATAAGAAGTGAGCTATTTCGAGTGGAATACCGAATACCTTACTCAGAATTGCATCCACGATGGATTCTTACACAAACGGCTGGAAATGGTCAACTTTTCTATCTGGAAAATGCTTGCTTTTTCCCGCAAAGGAATTTTACACCGAAAAGCAAAAAGAAAAGAAAAAAAAATTCTAAGGGCTTTTTCAAATTGCTTTGTAGTTCGTACTACCAACTCGTGAATGGCGGAATATATTCTGTCCAGCTCAGGACTCGACCCGATCCGACCGGACTTTCCCTTTTTATTTTTCTGGGGGTTATTGAATTAAACCCAAATATGGAGATACTTTTTTCGACCAAAATGCATACGTATTTTTAAAAACCTACCCATATATAAATAATATTTATATAAAAAATAAATTACCTTTCAAATAAAATCACAAAATATGTTATATTTATAAATTATTCCATCCCTAACAACTTTTTTTTTCTTTTTGGATAAATTAAAATCAAAAGAAAAATTATAATTTTTGAAAGCAAAATTTTTATAAAATATGAAATAACTTTTTATATATAACACAATAGATAATATTTTTATGAATTTTACGTTAACTTTCTTTTAAATTATAAATTATTTCAATAAATTAACCTTTAAACTTAAAATAATATTTATGAAGGAAAAATAAATAAAATCATATATTAAACATTTAAGAAAATAAAAATTGAAAAGGAAAAAGAAAAAAATATTTTTATTTACACCTTTCTTTAAAAAGGCTTCCCTAACACTAAAAGAAGTGTTTAAATGTTAAACACGGTTTTTGGGAGTGTGTTATCACTCTTAATCTTGATATTAATTCATCTGTGGTTTTAAAAAGTTGAAAATACACATATATCGACCGTAAAAAAAAAAATTAAATTTATGATAATTTGTGATGATTGATTAAGAATTTTGCATTTTCAAAATACAACTTTAATTTGAATATTAAAATTGAAAACGGCAAAAACTATTTTAAATTTTAGAATTTATTACTAGCTTTGGGTTTTCAATGAACATAGGTGCATGCACCCGCCTTCTTTGAATAAAAAAATTCGATAAAGGCACACAATTAAACTTAACATTTTAATTTCCTTTATAAGTTAGGTTTAAATGTAATCCAATGTGAATGTATGATTGTAAAATGACTGTATCACACCTTGCATTCTTTTAAGATAGACTTTTATGTAAGGGTGTAAGTAAGATTCAGAAAAAACAATAAATCAATCAAAATCGATCATATTTATTTTATTTGCAATGATAAAAAATGTTGACTCGATTTGAGAATTTTGAAATCCAACCTCGTCGGTTTGGGTTTTCATTTTTTGTCCCATGATTGATAAAAAATTGAACAAAACTAACATTTTAAAATTTATGTATAATTATTAGATATCTTATTAATTTTTTTATATTATATTCTATTAAAATAACTTATTATTTTTATACTATGGGCAACCGTTTTTAAATATTCTATTAAAAAGTACAAGTACTTTATATTGATGAGATCTCAAATATTTATTTATATATGGAGAAAAATGGGATTTAAATACTTTTATCATTGATGATATATTTTATTTCCAAATATCTATTGACATCATAAGAAATCATTAACATCCCAAAGTATAAACTATGAATGAATGTCAACATTTAAAAGATTTGTCAAAATTGAAATAATACATTCTGAAAAAATCAGACTCATTAAAAAAATGATAAATATTTGAACTTGTAGTTCAGACACTGAAGTTGTCAAACTTGTTGGATATAAATAAGTATTTATAAAAAAGTGTAATGAGAAAAATGAAATCACTAACTCATAGGTCAAGGTTTTCCGCATAAACTTAATATTGACTACGAAGAAACATATTCACCCATGATCGACGCAACCATATTTATATATCTAATTTGTTTAACAATCATAAAATGACTGGATTTGGATATCATGGATGTCGTTACTACATATTTACACGGATCTTTAGATAATAGCGTATACTGGATTTGGATATCATGGATGTCGTTACTACATATTTACATGGATCTTTAGATAATAGCGTATATATATGAAAATCCTTTAAGGATTTTCAATGCTTGAAGCAACTAATTCAAAACATTGTAGCATATACTCAATTAAGCTACAAAGATCATTGTATCAATTAAGCAATCCAAATACATGTGATATATGATCAATTCAATGAATATTTGAAGTGAAAAATATGTATGTATTACCTTATTTGTTTATGCATATTCATTATGTTGGATAGTTGCAATTATTATAATATATGTGCAACATTGAATTTTGTTGGAACTCTTGAAGAACTTACAAAAATAATTGGATATTTGAAATGAAAATTCTTATAAAACAATTTTTTTTTTTTTTATCGGCTTGCAAATCAAGTACC
The DNA here is from genome assembly GCF_004353265.1 of Vitis riparia. NCBI lineage: Eukaryota > Viridiplantae > Streptophyta > Magnoliopsida > Vitales > Vitaceae > Vitis > Vitis riparia. The sequence continues at coordinate 814,199 of NC_048448.1, read as the reverse complement.
TTTCAAACAAAATATTAGTTTATTAGTCAACATATACAAATAAAATCCTAAAACATTTTTATATGGACAAATCACACCCATTAAGTTATTTGGTGATAGTTCATTCACTTGAAGTGAAAAATTACCTATTTTATTATAAAGAAAATAATGAAAAACTACTTGGTCTAGAAGTACTATATTACAGTGTTAATGGTATATTGATGAATCTTGCAAATTATACACGACTAAATATTGCACTCCTTGTTAATTTAGTTGTGAAATATAATTTTACATCAACTCAAAGACATTGGAACAAAGTCAATCATGTACTACAATAATATGATGTCTATGTTATTCTAAAAGATTATAATTTTAATTGTTTGAATATGTAAATGCTGACTATATTTCAGTCCCCCACAAAACTTGATTTCAAATGAGGTATATATTTATATACGGTGGTACGACAATATCATGGAATCAATCAAGCAAATAATAAAAACATACATATTACCCTCCATTAGAGGTAATGCTACAAAGTTAATAATGTTGCATGCATTGCACGTATTAAAAAATGATACATTAACGGTGATAGAATTAAGCATATATTGGTCAAGTATTTTACTATCATTAACTTTAAAAGAGTGATGAAATCGATATTCAATGAATAAGATAAAGTAACAATTTAGTAGATCTATTTACAAAAGCATTGTTAATTGCAATATTAAAGAAGTTAACCGAAATACGTCGACTCAAAGATCTTCATGTTGTACTATTAGATAAAATATAACAATGTTAACATGATGGGGAGTTAATTGATAAGAATATAATTACACTGCATATTTTTTTTTTTCGTATAGGTTTTGCCCCATTGGTATTTTTTTTATTTTATTCATTAATGTTTTTCCTATAGGACTTTTCATAGTAAGGTTTTAACGAGATATATTCTTATGATCATCAACGAGAAGTGTTATAAAATATGAGAATTTATCAAATTATGAAAATTTGTGGATGATCATTCGTATTAATGTATTTCTCTTTGTAACTCTCTATAAAAGGTAATACATACAATGAAAACCCATCTCGTTATTTTATTACATTCAATTATACTTTTATTTGAATATCTTTATTTATTATCTTAGTATTTTTATTATTTTATTTTGCAACATAACTCAGTTAATATCCTTAAATTTTTGTAAAAATTTGAAATAATAATTTACTTAATATTTTACTTTTTTAAAATAGTTTTTAAAAGTTGTGAACATATTTACGTGTAAGTCTCAAATAATTATTATATTTTATATGAATCGTTATAATCTTTTTCTTTTAAAAATAGGAAACAGAAGGTTTACTAAAAAACTACCTAAATTTTTAATTAATTTTTTAAATAAATTTGAGATATTGTCAAATATTTTTTAAAAATATATTAAAAAATAATTTAAAATATAAAGAATGTTTTCATAACCTTTAGATTGTATATAATCGTGAGATATCTTCACCAAAAAATAAATTAAGGGAGCTGATTTTAATATTTAAATTCTCAAACAAAAATATATTATAAAACTTAGACTTATCAAAACTTTTTTCGTCTTAGTATTATGTTCTTTCATTTATGGGAATCACTTCGAAATAAGAAGAAGAGAAAAAAGCTCATGTATTATAAATGGGAGGAGGGCAACAAAATCAAACAAGCACACAAAGAAAACACAATCGGAGGCCAAAGCACAGCGCTAAAGAAATGGGCCAATTAAAACGAAGCTCACGGATCGATGACGTGGCATTAAAATTCAAATCCCGCCTAAACCCCGGATTTCATTTCACTCGCAATTGAATTTCAATTTCCTCAACTTATTATCTCCGCCTTTCGGCGACCTTTCACATCCCGCATCTCTCTCTCTCTCTCTCTCTCTCTCTCTCTCTATTTCTCTATTTTTCTTTCCTTTCGGCGTCCAAACCCTAACCCTAGCGTTACAGACTAAAGCGGTAGGCGTCGCTGCTTCTCTCATGGAAGACGATTCTTGACCTATTATTATCGAGTTCTGTCGTTTTTCTCACTTATCAAACGCTATCACTGCAGGATTCGCCATGAAAGGAGGCCGATCCAAGTCCGATACAAAGAAAGCTGATGCCAAGTGAGTTTTGTTCATCTCAATTTATAGGTGTTTTTGTTTCTTTTTATGTGGTTTGATTCAGCCATGTGAGGCAGAGGCTTCGAGATCATGGCGTTTCAGATCCGCGATCTCGTTGATATTCATATGCGTGTTTGTGTCGTTTGATTTGTGGTAGGCTTTCTGTGAAGAAAGGGGCTGCTGCTACGAAAGCAGGAAAGAAAACAAAGAAGGAAAAGCCAGTAAAGGACCCTAACAAGCCTAAGAGGCCTGCCAGTGCCTTTTTCGTTTTCATGTAAAATCTCAAAATTTTTTTCCTATTTAAAAATCTTACAAATTGTTTTTAGATTATTATCTACTTTATTTACTTTATTCTTTTAACGATTGAAGGGAAGAGTTTAGGAAGCAGTACAAGGAGAAGCACCCTTCCAATAAATCGGTCTCTGTGGTAAGTAATTTAATTTTCGATCGTTTGATTATTAAGAATTTTCTTTGGTATGAGTAGTTAATTTTTTTTTTAATTTGTTTTAGCTTCTTAAAAAAATTTACCCTGAAAGTAAACTAGCTCCGTTTTTTTTATTCTTATATTTTTTGGTAATTAGCTCATTAGCTGTTCTATTTTCGTTGAGATATTTTTTAATTGATTTCAAAATTAGGTTGGCAAAGCTGGTGGGGATAAATGGAAGTCTATGTCTGAAGCCGTAAGTATCCGACAATATGAAAAGCTAACACCTTTATTTCGAATTATCAATTTACTCATTTAAGCCAATTGGAAAAATTCAGGAGAAGGCTCCCTATGTAGCGAAAGCAGAAAAGCGGAAAGTAGAATACGAGAAGAACATGAAAGCCTATAACAAAAAACAGGTATTTTACTTCAAATGTATGCTCCTAGTATTCAAGTAAAATGGTTCTTCATCCAAATTGTTTCTCTTGTTCAGTATTAAATTATATCTGATTCATTCGTTTTCCTTTTTGCAAAATCAATCTTATGCTGTCTGCCTTAATGGGAAGTAGACTTATTGGGATTTCTATCATTGCTCCTCTCTTTTGGAGTGTGTTCTCTTTGCAAAATTCTTTAGAGAGGTAATTAATGATATCGTATTTTGATGGGAACCAGGCTGAAGGTACCAAAGTAGTAGAGGAGGAGGATGAGTCTGAAAAATCCCTCTCCGAGGTGAATGATCAGGAGGATGACGAAGATGGCAGTGAAGAGGTTTGTTGAAGTGATTAATATTGAAGTTTTTAAATTACATTTTGACCTGTGAATTTAAATTGAAAAATGTTTTTACTTGCCTTGCAGGAGGAAGATGATGAGTAAAATTTGCTGACGAGGGCAGTGTGCGTGCAGATGCATTGGCCATCAAAATGTTTGATCATCTCATGTTTAGTCTCTCGGAACAGAAATATGGCACAATGATTGATCATTTCTTTTAAATGTTTTTCCTTTTTTTGGATGAAATATATATCCTCCAGCTCCACTGTGTTTCATCTTGTTTTGCTCCTTAAGAAGATGAATAGTGAACGAAGAAAAATCTGCTCTATTTGTACTTTGCTCTCAGATTTTAGTGATTTAGCAAGGGGTTTCTTTTGTAGATGTTCCAATGACCCATTTTAGTCTAGCTTCTATTCATGATGTGATGTATGTACTTGCATCAATGTTTCTTTTTCCCATTTTCTGGGAATACTAATTGCCTAATTCCTTGTTTATATGGTTTATTCTTTTCTGATATCGACATTACAAAAATTTCCCTATTTAAGGGGTCTTTCAGGATTCTATACTCTTATGACATGATCTATTCTAAATTTGCCTGCTTTTTGACCTGTCGGTTTTTATTCTATAAGGTTTTCTTTGATTATTTTATTTTTTTGCTTTTTGTATTTAATTCTGTTGATTGGTCTGGATCATTGTCAGGATGTTTTTCATTCTGACAAAGATTACCATCGTTGTCAAGATAGAAATCTTTTCTGTTATTACAATAATTTATATTTTGTCTGGCATGTTTTCCATTCCAGATGGTGTGCTGAGTGGCTTGTAACTTTCAAAACGGTTCAAAATAGTTAATAGAATCCATTCTGTGATTGTCGTTTTTAATCTCGTTTTATGCCTCCATAACTTTGGGAATGGTGGCCCAACTAAATCGTCTTTTCCTTTGATGTGTTAGCCAGTGGTTTTCATTTTGGATTTATAGAATGTTTTGAATTGCATTAATGTGCATTGTGGGTTATTACTTGAATTGATTGCATTAACTCATTTAATTCACTTGGTTTTTCCTATTAGGACTCTCTTATGAAGTCTCTCTCCCTTTCCCCCTATTAGAGGGCACATCATAAAGCTTCTTTTAGGCACCCAACTGGTTCGGAATTTTAGGGGAGCCAACATGTTGGGATCTTTTTGTGGTTTTTAAATTTAGTATCCGAGTGTGCAGGTCAGGAAGTGGGTGTGATTTTGATGGGGTGGGGATATTATCAAATTTTATCCTTATTTAAAAATCAACAAATTGTAATTTTTTTAACAGCATTTGTGCTTTTAGACTGATTCACTGTGTTTTGTCCTTGATGTGTTACTGTTTCAGTCATTGGTGCTTATTTCATGGTGGTTATCCTAGTTTGGTCTCGTAATCACTTAAAAAGTTCTAAATGTTTCTTGTTTCCATTATGTGTTTTTGTTTTGGTTGCATGGGAGATGATGCCCTAATATTGAATGAAGAAATTTTGATTTTTTTCCCAATTGGGCGTTTACTATCATTTGACCTTCGTTTTTTTGTTGGGGGTGCTTGATAGTTTAAGTTTGCATGATAAAATGATATTGAAAATAATGCCTGCCCTTCCAGTTCTCTACTTCTGTAGTTATGGCCAGCAATATAAACTGAATTGTTATTGATTTTTATATGTTTGTGGAATCTATCTAAATAAGCTGTATGATATTTTTATAATGTAAATTCGAGAAAGGCAGTATCATGTCTTTTGTGATCAAGCTAAATTAGTCTCTGATTTCCTTCAGTTACAAAAGAAATTTATAGGGTGTCCATAATTGCTGGAAAAATTATGCCTTCAAATCGTCACCAATGTAAAGAAACATTGGCCTTCATCAAGGGTTTGGGTTGTGGTAATATAATTCTTCTGTGATAGCCTTGATTAAAAGCTTCATTACCATTCCCTGATTGTGACTTGGATTTTTGCGTATTTAACCCGTATACTGCATCATTTATTTCACATCGCTGTCTTGGTGGGTTGAAATTGAGTTCCAACTCTGTTTTATTCAACTAGATTCAATTTCAAAGTGCATGCGATTACAATATCTGTAAATTCAATTGAAATACTCATACAACGGCAACTTGCCCAACTTTTTAGGGTGTTTGGTCAAGAAAGGGGTAGTCTGTGTAGCCAACGATAGGATCTGACGTATAAAAAGTGCTCCTGTCATACCTATTTAGCGGAATATCAAGCTCGAACCGCTTAGGCAAATCGGGGTTAGCCAGAAATAAGCGACCAAATGCAATCAGATCGGCATTTCCATTTGCTATGGCCTCATTTCCATCCTCTCTATTGTATCCCCCAGCCGCGATAAACGTACCCTTGAAAGCTTCCCTCATTGGGCGGTGGCTAGATTTGGTTTCAACCCTCTCAAACTGAGTGATCATCCTTGGCTCTATCATGTGGCAGTAGAGGATTCCTCGCTTACTTAATTCTTGAGCCATATAGATGCCTAGAGCTGGCGGGTTCGAGTCCCCACAATCGTTATAATCTGCAAAGGGTGAGAGTCTAACGCCGACTCTATCAGCTCCAATCTCATCAGCAATGGCTTCAACAACCTGGAGAGGGAAGCGGCATCGGTTTTCTAAACTACCTCCATACTCATCCCTTCTATCATTTACCCCGTCTTTCAAGAACTGGTCCACTAGGTACCCGTTGGCTGCATGAATCTCCACTCCGTCAAAACCTGTAGTCAATTCTTAATTGTTAGTTTTAGTTTCATTCGCAAGCAACTTGTTGGAAAGTTTTGTACCATGCGACCCAGTATGATATTTTACATGAAAAATGTGAAGAAACTGTATCATTAAGATTTGTATTTGGTAAATCAATTTATCAATTTAATATGAAATAATATTAAAATTTGAACTAGTCGTAAGGTTATCAAATTTTAAATTTAAGAAAAAAAGCTTATGATATTGGAAACCGAAAAGGGTAACGAAGTTACCAGCTTCCCTGGCATTTCTGGCAGCAACCCTAAAGTCATCGACAACCTGAAAGATTTCTTGTACGCTAAGGCGTCGAGGAGGAGAGTAGTCTGCGGCAGTCGTTCCATCAATTTGAGCCTCACTTGTAATTGGCTTATCTGTACAAGATATCGGTGGGTGCCCATTTGGTTGATATTCTGCCCAAAAAAACATAATAGTGAGCTCATTTTGATATTGGGCCATTTATTGGTATGATCCTTCCAAATAAAACCAGATGAAAAAAGAGACTCGGAGGATTTTTTAATTTTTTTTTTACCATATTTGGAAGCTCTCCCAGCATGCCAAAGTTGGCAAAAGAAGATGCCCCCTTTCTCATGAACCGCATCCACAACGGGCTTCCATGCTTCCACGTGTTCCTTCCTCCATATCCCAGGTGTATTTGGGTAACTTCAACGTATACAAACGACTTCAACTTATTTATTTATTTATTTTTCCAGATATTTAATATATATATATATATATATATATTATCTAAAGAAGAAAAATCATAATTGTTTGTAAATTACCCTTGAGCTGTATCGGAAATGCCTGAGGCTTCTCCGATCAAGAAGCCACCTCTTGTTGTTCTCTGAGAGTAATACAAGACGGCATGCGGTTGAGCTGTGAAGTTGTAAGATCTCAATCTCGACATTGGTGCCAATACCATCCTATATCATTGCTCACAAATTAATTAAGAAATCAAAGAAAAAAACAAAAAAAAAATAAATTCTTTGTAAGCGTTTTTATTTATTTATTTTTAAATAATAATAATTTTAATTTTAATTTCCAATAAATTTAAAGTGTTTTCTTCCTAATATACGATTCTTAAAAACAGTTTTGAAGTTTTTGAAAATTAGATTTTATTTAAAAATTTATGAAGTCACCGTATATCCGTATACAAAGCAAAAAAATTTAAGCCTATAATTTTAATTTTTTTTAAAAAGTACCTTTTAAAAAATTACCTAAAACACTTTAAATTTATTCATAAATATGATCTTATTTTTAAAATAAATTATCAAATAATAATTTTTAACCCAAAAAATCAATTATTTTTACTTTAACCTAAAACTGTTTTTGACAATTAGTTTTTAAAAATAATTTTTATTAGTTTTCAAAAATAAAATTTTATTTAGGAATATGTGAAAGATGTGTTTGAAGATAAAAAATTTGTGAACTCTAAGGAGTAGTTTAGTTGGTCCAGATTTGGGTTTGCTCATCAATGATCATCAGTTCGAGTCCCCTCACGACCTGGAGTTTTATCTTAGATTTAAATTTTCCTGAGAAAATGAAAGAAACAGAAAAGAAAACTAATAACGGCTTTGCAGTTCAACGGAGGCTCACCTGTGAGAGAGATGGAACTTTCCCATCTGGTACGGAGTCAGGAGAGGTATCGCCTCCTTCTTTCTCTGACCTTCAGCTTCCATCGTCTCCTCTTCGAGGTTCTTCTCTCTTGTCAAGACTTCAATTCTCCAGATCTCATTAGGCCGACTTCATATGTGTTTTGTTATCATGTTGACTATCAAAACTTGAATCTGATCAAGAAACATATATTATTTTTATCTTTTTATCATTAAAAATGTAACACTTTTTAATAATATAGATGGATTTTCTTTCTTCATCTTTAATTTGTTAATAGTAATTTTAGATTTAAAAAAGAACTACTTATCATACCTTTTGGCACTCCCGCTCACCGCACTGATCATTCGAGAAGCTTTCTGGTTTCATTTTCCCGAGAAAATCAGGAAACTTCATCTTGAATTTCTACTCTTTTTATCGATTCATAGCGTTTGACATTTCATTCACCTTCAAGATTGGTTGGTCAGTTTTCATTGAACTCTGTTCATGAGTTTGGACAAGTGGATGGGAATCATGGGATGTTTATCCATACTGGTGGCTCCCGGTGCCGCGTGAGATACGTTATTGTTTTTTATGAAACAAAGAATTAATTAGTTAAAAAGATTGAATAATATTAAATTTATAAATTTAAACTTTTTCATATTTTAATTTTAAAAATAATTTATTTTTAATATAAATATTTTTCATCGATTATTTACTTATGATTTTAAAAATAAAATCATTTTTATGCCAAAAATAAAAATATTTTTATAAAAAAAAAAGTCAATAAAAGATGGACTATCAAAACTTACAAGAGTTATTTCACCATTTTAATTGAATAATCTTTAAAATTATTTCGAAATTAATATTGTCCAATGTTTGCTCGCGGAAAGTTAAGGATAAATAAATAAATAAATATTTTAAAATTTAAAATTAATGAATTATTTTGGTGTTAATTTTATTTATTTTGATATTTATATAAAAATTAAATAATTGAATATATATAAAATTTAATTATATTTGATTTATTTTTACATAGTTTTTATTGCAAAAATCAAATATTCATATGTGCTATTTTAAAATTATTTAAAAAATTATTTTTAAAATATTTTTTAGGTGCTTTTCTAAATCAAATCTAGCATTAAGGATTAAAATCCTGATTAAATAAGGGAAGAAATATAACTTAAAGAAATATGTATAAATTTCTTTAAATTTTTATTTTCCTTCTCTCTTATTTCTCCTCTAATTTCGCTAATCATTCAATTGAGACCAAAATGATAATTTTTTAAGCTCTAAGCTGATTCAAGAAAGTGACAGACTCTTTTTCTTCTGCATGGTTGAAGCCTGCACGTAAGGGAAAGAGGTTGCTTTTCTCCATTCACAAAGATATGTAATACAATGCGAGAGAGACAGCGAAGTCTGTAATCGAATTAGGTTGTCTTACCGTGAGAAAAAAGGAAATAAAATGAAAAAGTAAAAAAATAATAATTTATTTTATATATTACTTTAAATTTATTTTTCTTTTATATAAATATTATATAATTTTAAATTATATAAATTCTAATTAATTATATTTATTATTATATATATTTTTTTTATGTATTTTCTCTGGTGAAAATCAAATATGAGAAGATTTTTTTTTTCTGTGGTACATTTAGAAGAAAAAAAAAAGTGTATATAATTTTATATCAACACTTGAAAATTTGATTCATTGTTCAATGAGATAACAACACTATAACAAAAAGCATTTTAATATTATTTTTATCATTATTGTTGAGTTAATTGAGAAAATTTATTAGCATTTTATTATTATTAAAATTTATGTAAACTTAAATTAATATCTATCACATTTAGCATTATCAAAATAATAAAAAAGCATTTTATTATTATTATCATTATTGTTAAATTAATTGAGAAAAAATATTAGCATTTTATTATTATTAAAATTATGTAAACTTAAATTAATACCTGTCACATTTAACATCATCAAAATAATTATAAAAGAATGCTTTGGAATTAGGTTATGGTAATGCTAAAAATTTAAAATTTAATTTTTTTTAAAACAATTACCATATTATCTTTTACATAAGGAGTGACCATTCGTATTGATAAGTGGTGTTTGTGTTCTGTTAAAATTAAGGTATTCTACTACATGGGTCAATTCAAATCCGACCCAACTAATAATAGTGTCAAAAGTATAAACTCAAATACTACTTAATAATTAAACAAGTAATACACCGTATAATTTATTTAATAATTAGGTTCTTCTATTTAATAATTATGTTAAGCTAAATTTTATATAAGTCCAAATGATTAATATCTTAATCAAACATATTTATAGTTCGATTAATCTATTTATTTAAAAACAAATTTCAAATTTAAAATGAGTTAAATATGGATCAAATAATTTAAAATTATAATTAGATTAATCAATAGTATTATGATTAATATGAATCAAATTTGTGTTATGCAGATTGATCCAAAATTTACTTATTTATTAAACGGGTTATACGGATCAACATGAATTTAATCAAAATTCAATTATATTAAACTAAAACCCATAAATAGAATATCAGGGTCTAGTCATGTAGACGAATTGTATCGTATTTTGTCAACCTTCTTCTACATCACATCTCGTGCCAATTTTTAATAATGGTATGTCTTGGAAATAAAAAATAAAAACTAAAAATAACCGGTGAAAAATACTTATTCCGAATATAAATCAATTCTACTGTAACGTGGTCAAATAATTCACATTTGGGTTGAAATCAAATTATTTTCTAACCACACGATAATTAATACCAACTCAGACTCGTAGGAATCATGGCCGACAGGTATGCCTTGTGCTAACAGAGACTTGTTTGACTGTCATCCCATCTTTATTTGTTCATCATCCGATTTATTAAGTTTATAGAAGGCTATGATTATAGATGGCAGTCCAAGGGGATCAAAAAACTGAAGCCCTAAAGAAAATTGTTGTGATTTCAAAAAACTATAATGAAGTAATAATTAACGGAGTGCTGTGAATGCCGCGTTAACGGTTCAATCTTGTCAATGTTATAATGATGTGCGTTAATGTTGCAATCATAGATAATTATTTTTACCCATTGGAAAATAAAAGTCAAATCATGTGTTGAATTTGGACTTTTTTTTTTTTTTTTTTTCAAAAAATAAAATAAACTCTATACTCCATGAGACTGCTAACAAGTATGGCTTCCTAATATGAAGTTTAATTGGGATTCAATTCTGAAAATATTTAATGAAAAAATATGTACATTTTTTTTAATAATTTTAATTATATTTGATTTTTTAAAATTATAATATAAAAATTTTGCCATATTCGCTTGTACACCAAGTGCCAAATTTTAATAATAGTATATTTAAAAAAAATTAGAAAAAATGATGAAAAGTGAATAAAGGAATTCGAAAGTAATCCCATATTTATGAAGCCCTAAAAAAGAGTTGCTCGTGATTTCAAAAAAACATAATAAAGTAACAACTAATGGGGTGCTGTGAATGCCGTGTTAACGGTTGAAAATTCTGTCAATGTAATAATGATGTCTGTTAGATGCAATGATACGTTAATCTGTAATTATTTTTACCAACTGGAAAATAAAAGTCAAATGAGTGCTAAATTTGGACGTTAAAAAAAATAAAAATAAAATTCAAATATATACACCATAAGACTACAAACACGTATGGCTTCCGAATATGAAGTTTAATTGGAGTTAAATTTGAAAATACTTAAGCTAATTTTGAATCCAACAAATATTAAGAAAAAATATGAGTGAAAAGATATAGCGATATATAAAAAATTTCGATGAATATTAATTATATTTGATTTTTTAAAAATTATAATATAAAAAAATTATGTTTTAATATTTATTTAATTTTTTTAGTAGTTCCGTTCACTCCTCACAAGATTTGGTTATATTCGATTCCCTATTAGTTTAAAAATTTGTTAAATAACTTTTTATTTTAATTAAAAGAAAATGAAAATAATAAAAAGGATATTCGATGAAATTTTAAAATGCAAAGAAAATTGCAAGACCCATGTTTAAAAATTGTACTAGAAACTTTTGAGAATTATATACCACTCACTTTTAGCATTGAGGGAGATTTTAAATCGATTTAATTTCTTTTTTTCTAAAAAATAATATTAAATCTAATTGAAATGTTTTAAAAAGTTTTAACCGTGTTCTTTTAACATATGGTAAGTAAAATATGTTAGGTCGGTTCCAAAGGTTAAAAAAAAAAAAAAGGAAAGTGAAAAACCAAATGATAAAAAGAGCATTGGAAGATTTGGTATAAGTGTGGTAGGTTAGGCCCATTATGTAATATCAATGAAGGCTAATAACCAAATCTTCAAGCTTTGAGTGTGCTGCAAACAAAGCATAACTTGGCTTTAGTAAGGACTTGGACTTGATGTTCTCTTTGTTAGGTACACCAACTATGCCCTTCTCATAACAAGAATCCAATAACTCCTTCACCCTTTCACTATTCACATTTTTTCAATGAGAATTTCATTAATTGAATTTATTTTTATAAAATCGAAATAATATTATGTACAAGTGGGCCAATTTTCAAAGTGAGAATTTATAAATAATCGATCATTTTTATGATGAATTTAAATTTAAGATTTATAATGTGTTTGGTAATAATTTTAAAAAATAGTTTTTACCTTTTCTAATATTTAAAAAATAAAAATTTTCAAAAATTAAAAAAATTACAAACGCTTTTTATAATTGCTAACAAACAGACTCTTATTATGAATTATAATATCATATAAATAAATATTAGTATTACGGGTTTTAGTTTTCCATAAATAAATTTTTGTTTTCAATGAGTGATTTGAAAATGATAGTAAACGAGGAGTAAAATAAATAGTGATCCAAATATGCCATCGAAGTAATAAACCCACTGGGCAAAAGAATTCATGGAAGCCTCCAAGAAAGAAAACAAGAAGTTTTGGGGCACTTAGAAGGGAATGAAAGTGACATGCAAGACTACATAAATGTATTGAAGAGGAGATCTTCATTCAAAGATTTGTAGTTCCCTTCTAAAGTTGAGAAGCACTTATCTAATTGAGATTAAAGTCTAAAGTGCCCCTTTTTTTCCGTTCTAATGGGCCCTTCATTTTGGTTTATTTCTCAATATCTCCTCCACTTTCTCACCTGTAAAGTTGCTTTAATAAATTATTTTATTTTCTTTGAAAAACCCAAAATTTTCCATTAAAAAATAATTAACTTCAAACCCACCTTCCATTTTGGATTGGATTTCAAATTAGGGGTCACATGCACCTCATACAAAGGTGTCACATGTACCAAATTTAAGATTGATAGAGACAAGATGAAAAAATAGAAAAATCTATGAAAATAACTGAGTGATGTAATACTATACAAAGTGATTATTAATAATAAATTAATATATTCTTATTTAGACTTCGTTTGATAATGATTTTATAATGTGTTTTTAGTTTAAAAAGTGTTTTTGAAAAAAAAAATAGATATTTGACAAAATTTAAAAAATAGTTTTAAAAATTTTAAAAATCACTTTTGATATTGAAAAATCATTTTTAATTTTTATTTCATAAAAATTATTTGATATATGATTCTAGTTTCAAAAAGAAATTTTCACTAAAAACACTTTACACATAAATAATGTCAAATACATTCTTACCCTATACCTAGTAGTTATTTCTTTCTTTATTTACTTGTATTTATTATCATTTAGTGACTCAAATTTTACTATATATATATCACTAACTCAAATAAAGAGTTTATATGGTATCACCTTAATAATTTAGGACAAAAAGTTTAATACGGTTATGAATTTAGTAATTCTATATGATAAGATAATTTTTAAAACTCATTTATATATTTTTCATAAAAATCATGTCCTATGAAAGTTTTCAACATTTTTTTTATTTCTCAAAATACCTTACAATAAAATATTTAGAAATGTCTCAAGTTTTATTATAAAACGGATTTTTTTTATTTAATAGTATTTTTTTAAAATAATTTGTAATTTTCTACCTTCTTTCTTTCCTTTTCTCTCTCTCTCTCTCTCTCTCTCTCTCTCTTTTTATTTTTTATTTTTTATTTGGGTTTGAGTCGTTTGGCACATTTGATCTAAAATTAGTACAAAAATTCAACTAAACTAGAGCCCGGCCGGTCTCCACGCTAAAAAGGACCCAAAATTAACCCATTTTTCTTCGAGTCAAGCTATGAGTTCATGCATCCATCTCTCAGAGCTGATGACATTTGTGATGAGTTGTAATGTTATGATTGGATGCTTTGAATTGGAGCTGACTGCTTCTGACTGGCGTATTGACACTTTTGCCACTATTAAAATAAATGAACAAATCCCAAAATCTAAAATATTATTAACTTTTATATATATATATATATATATATATTATATTTCTCCTTTTATTTTTATTTCCTTTTATATTATTTCTCTTTATTATTTATTTAGAACATCTTTTCAAATATTAAAAAGTTCAATTATGTAAAAAAATTTAGGACTTGTGTGGAACTATTTTTAAAATAATTTTCCATTTTTTAAAACAAAAAACATTTTTTATGTACAACAATAAAAAAATTATTTTATATTTTATATCTTTAAGAATAAGAAATAAGATGTTTTCAAATAACATTCTTTACTATTTTTATTTATTTTTTAAGTATTGTTTTAAGTAATAATTATATAAACATATAAAATAATTTAAAATAAAATTATAGATATAAAAATTATTTTAAAAATATTTTAAGTTTTCAAACAGATTTTTATTTTATAAAAAAATAAAAATATAGTTTAAAAATATTATTTTTGAAATTGTTTTCGAAAATAGTTACCAAACACGTTATTAAAATTTCATATTTTTCTTTAGATTTGATATAAAAGGTAATTTTTATTTAATTAAAATTTTAAAATTATAATAATTATCTTTTTATCTCCTTGATTTCAGTGTTTTTTTAAAACAAATTCCAATGTTAAATATAAAAGCCAAATGTTTAAAAAATGAAAGTCATTTTTCTAGTTTAGGGATATCTTGTGTTTTTAATCAAATATGAGATGGTAAAGTTTATTTCACTTTTTATGATTTTTTTATTATATATTTAATAAAAGTGGGCATTTTGGAAATTTTGTTTTTAAATTAGGAAATATAAAATATGGTTTTTCTTATTTAAGACAAAAAAATATATTAAAATTAAAAATAGAAAAAAGGTAAGCGGAGAGTTCCCCTAATTATTTTTTCCAGAGAATGCATATTGGTGATGAACGAAATGGTTTTTCCAGGAATGAACATGTTCCAATGGACCCAAATCGGTTTGGGTTTGACTTTGGAGGTCGTGCTTCAAATGGGAGCATTCCCTACTATATTGCAAATGGTCCATATGAAGATTTTGACTCTGATTTTTCTGATTATGGAGGGTTTCAATCCTCCATTCATGGAGTTCCTGCCAGTTTCAATAGTCATGATATGAACTCAAGACTCCATTTGCAAAAGGAATCTAGAGTGGGTAATTTAATGGGGTCTAATATCTTTAATAATCAGTCTAATGCTTTCTGTTCTAACCCCAGTGTCTATAAAAGAAATATGGATTATCTAATGGAGCTTGGAAATGAACTGGGAAGCGGCTGTTTTAATGGGGGAATTCAATTACAGAGTCCATCTATGAGCAAGTCTTACCTCAAAGATAATGTTGTCTGGTCGCAGCAATGCCGAATATATTCTAATATAGACAGGGATGCCTTGAATCCACTCGATTCTTCTCAGTTGATACAACCCAAGTTGGCTTTGGGTTGCGGCCATCCTCTCTACAATCAAAGGGTGCTTAGTGCAATCCCAAACAGTCGGGTTTCTCAATCTCTTTGGTCACCAGAGAAAGGTGATGTTGAGGCTTTTAACTGTGAGGATAGTTTCATAATACGGGGTAAAAATCTGAATTATGTCATCAAGAATGAGTGTGACAGTTGGAAGGGTGGTTACAAGAAGACTTCTCACAATGAAATTCTTATGCATAACCTGCGAGAGAAGGGTGAAGAAGTAGATTGTCAATTATATTCAAGAAGAATTTGTGGAAGCAGCCAGGGTCGGAGGAGTTCTTCCCAATTGCTTCTGCATCCAAATTATTGTTCCTTGGCAGAGAGGCCCAAGGTTGTATATACTCCTTGGCTAAGGATCACAATGGCTGTCGTTTTCTTCAGAGGATGTTTGATGGAGCAACAGTTGAAGATGTTGCCCTAATATTGAATGATGAAATTTTGATTTTTTTTTTTTTTTTCCAATTGGGCGTTTACTATCATTTCACCTTCGTTTTTTCGTTGGGGGTGCTTGGTAGTTTAAGTTTGCATGATAAAATGATCTTGAAAATAATGCTGTCCTTCCAGTTCTCTACTTCTGTAGTTATGGCCAGCAATATAACCGAATTGTTATCGATTTTTATATGTTTGTGGAATCTATCTAAATAAGCTGTATGATATTTTTATAATGTAAATTTGCGAGAAAGGCAGTATCATGTCTTTTGTGATCAAGCTAAATTAGTCTCTGATTTCCTTTAGTCACAAAAGAAATTTATAGGGTGTCCATAATTGCTGGAAAAATTATGCCTTTAAATTGTCACCAATGTAAAGAAAACATTGGCCTTCATCATCAAGGGTAATATAATTCTTCTTTGATAGCCTTGATTAAAAGCTTCATTACCATTCCCTGATTGTGACTTTGATTTTTGCGTATTTAACCTGTATACTGCATCATTTATTTCACATCGCTGTCTTGGTGGGTTGAAATTGAGTTCCAACTCTGTTTTATTCAACTAGATTCAATTTCAAAGTGCATGCAATTACAATATCTGTAAATTCAATTGAAGTACTTGTACAATGGCAACTTGCCCAACTTTTTAGGGTGTTTGATCAAGAAAGGGGTAGTCTGTGTAGCCAACAATTGGATCTGACGTACAAAAAGTTCTCCCGTCACTCCTATTTAGCGGAGTATCAAGCTGGAACCGCTTAGGCAAATCGGGGTTTGCCAGAAATAAGCGACCAAATGCAATCAGATCGGCATTTCCATTTGCTATAGCCTCATTTCCATCCTCTCTATTGTATCCCCCAGCCGCGATAAACGTACCCTTGAAAGCTTCCCTCATGGGGCGGTGGCTAGATTTGGTTTCAACCCTCTCAAACTGAGTGATCATCGTTGGCTCCATTATGTGGCAGTAGAGGATTCCTCGCTTACTCAATTCTTGAGCCATGTAGATGCCTAGAGCTTGCGGGTTCGAGTCCCCACAATCATTATTATCTGCAAAGGGTGAGAGTCTAACGCCGACTCTATCAGCTCCAATCTCATCAGCAATGGCTTCGACAACCTGGAGAGGGAAGCGGCATCGGTTTTCTAAACTACCTCCATACTCATCCCTTCTATCATTTACCCCGTCTTTCAAGAACTGGTCCACTAGGTACCCGTTGCCTGCATGAATCTCCACTCCGTCAAAACCTGTAGTCAATTCTTAATTGTTAGTTTTAGATTCATTCGCAAGCAACTTGTTGGAAAGTTTTGTACCATGCGACCCAGTATGATATTTTACATAAAAATGTGAAGAAACTGTATCATTAAGATTTGTATTTGGTAAATCAATTATCAATTTAATATGAAATAATTTTAAAATTTGAACTAGTCGTAAGGTTATCAAATTTTAAATTTAAGAAAAAAAGCTTATGATATTGGAAACCGAAAAGGGTAACGAAGTTACCAGCTTCCCTGGCATTTCTGGCAGCAACCCTAAAGTCATCGACAACCTGAAAGATTTCTTGTACGCTAAGGCGTCGAGGAGGAGGGTGGTCTGCGGCAGTCGTTCCATCAATTTGAGCCTCACTTGTAATTGGCTTATCTGTACAAGATATCGGTGGGTGCCCATTTGGTTGATATTCTGCCCAAAAAAACATAATAGTGAGCTCATTTTGATATTGGGCCATTTATTGGTATGATCCTTCCAAATAAAACCAGATGAAAAAAGAGACTCGGAGGATTTTTTAATTTTTTTTTTACCATATTTGGAAGCTCTCCCAGCATGCCAAAGTTGGCAAAAGAAG
Source organism: Vitis riparia (assembly GCF_004353265.1). NCBI lineage: Eukaryota > Viridiplantae > Streptophyta > Magnoliopsida > Vitales > Vitaceae > Vitis > Vitis riparia. The sequence goes on along the minus strand of NC_048448.1, from coordinate 796,468 downwards.
ATGCCCCCTTTCTCATGAACCGCATCCACAACGGGCTTCCATGCTTCCACGTGTTCCTTCTTCCATATCCCAGGTGTATTTGGGTAACTTCAACGTATACAAACAACTTCAACTTATTTATTTATTTATTTTTCCAGATATTTAATATATATATATATATATATATATATATATATATATATATATATATATATATATTATCTAAAGAAGAAAAATCATAATTGTTTGTAAATTACCCTTGGGCTGTATCGGAAATGCCTGAGGCTTCTCCGATCAAGAAGCCACCCCTTGTTGTTCTCTGAGAGTAATACAAGACGGCATGCGGTTGAGCTGTGAAGTTGTAAGATCTCCATCTCGACATTGGTGCCAATACCATCCTATAACATTGCTCACAAATTAATTAAGAAATCAAAGAAAAAAAAACAAAAATAGTACATATTCTTCGTAAGCGTTTTTATTTATTTATTTAAAGTAATTTTAATTGTTTTTAATTTTAATTTTAATCTCCAATAAATTTAAAATGTTTTCTTCCTAATATACGATTCTTAAAAACAGTTTTGAAGTTTTTAAAAATAAGATTTTATTTAAAAATTTATGAAGTCACCGTATATCCGTACACAAAGCAAAAAAAAATTAAACCTATTATTAGTAATTTTAATTTTTTTTAAAAAAACTAAAACACTTTAAATTTATTCATAAATATGATCTTATTTTTAAAATAAATTATCAAATAATAATTTTTAACCCAAAAAATCAATTATTTTTACTTTAACCTAAAGCTGTTTTTTGACAATAGTTTTTAAAAATAATTTTTATTAGTTTTCAAAAATAAAATTTTATTTAGGAATATGTGAAGACATTATGTATTTTATATATGTCAGTATTTTCATTTTAAAAAAAAATTATTTGAGAAAAAAATATCTTAACTTTATTTAAAATTTCATTATATTTTTTTAATTCTGTTTTTTAAAGTAGTGTTTGAAAAAGTCGTAATATTTGATTTTTTTTTATTAAACTAAAATTACCTTATTCATAATAATCAAAATAACTAAAATGAACTTGCTATTAATAAATTTAGTTTAATTATATTGATCGATATAAATGAGTTATTTTTAGTTAAATAAAAAAAATTCAAAACCAACTTTATGACTCTTTTTATTCAACTAAAAAACAAATATTATCTAAGTCAAAATAAGTCTCATTCTATATTACCAAAAAGATGTGTTTGAAGATAAAAATTTTGTGTGTTTCTTCTTTACTCTTCAATTTGTGAATAATCATTTCTATGATGAAACCTAAGAAGAGCACAAATTTGCTAATTAGGTTTAAATTTTCCTGAGAAAATGAAAGAAACAGAAAGAAAACTAATGGCTTTGCAGTTCAACGGAGGCTCACCTGTGAGAGAGATGGAACTTTCCCATCTGGTACGGAGTCAGGAGAGGTATCGCCTCCTTCTTTCTCTGACCTTCAGCTTCCATCGTCTCCTCTTCGAAGTTCTTCTCTCTTGTCAAGACTTCAATTTTCCAGATCTCATTAGGCCGACTTCATATGTGTTTTGTTATCATGTTAACTATCAAAACTTGAATTGGTCAGTTTTGATTGAATTTATGACTGGTGGATGGGAATCATGGATATTTATGACTGGTGGCTCCCGCCAGCCTCCCGGTGCCGCGTGAAACAAAGAATTAATTAGTTAAGAGGATTGAATAATATTAAATTTATAAATTTAAACCTTCTCATATTTTAATTTTAAAAATAATTTTTTTAATATAAATATTTTTCATCGATTATTCACTTATGATTTTAAAAATAAAATCATTTTTATGCCAAAAATAAAAATATTTTTATAAAAAAAAGTCAATAAAAGATGGACTATTAAAACTTACAAATTAAGAGTTATTTCACCATTTTAATTAAACAATCTTTAAAATCAAATAATTTGGGTTCGAAATTAATATTGTCCAATGTTTGCTGGCTAGAAAGTTAAGTATAAATAAATAAATAAATAATTTAAAAATTAAAAATAATAAATTATTTTTATGTGTTAATTTTATTTGTTTTTATTTTTATATAAAAATTAGCTAATTAAATATATATCAAATTTAATTATATTTGATTTTTTCTTTTACATAGTTTTCAATGCAAAAATCAAATATTCATATGTGCTATTTTAAAATTATTTTTCAAATATTTTTTTAGGTGCTTTTCTAAATCAAATCTAGCATTAAAGATTAAAATCCTGATTAAATAAGGGAAGAAATATAACTTAAAGAAATATGTATAAATTTCTTTAAATTTTTATTTTCCTTCTCTCTTATTTCTCCTCCTAACTTTGGAATTTCGCTAATCATTCAATTGAAGCCAAAATGATAAATTTTTAAGCTCTAAGCTGATTCAAGAGAGTGACAAACTCTTTTTCTTCTGCATGGTTGAAGCCTGCATGTAAGGGAAAGAGGTTGCTTTTCTCCATTCACAAAGATATGTGATACAATGCGAGAGAGATGGCGAAATCTGTCATCAAACCGTGAGAAAAAGGAAATAAAATGAAAAAGTAAAAAAAAAATAAAAAAAATAAAAATAATAATTTACTTTATATGTTACTTTAAATTTATTTTTCTTTTATATTAGAATTATATAAAATTCTAATTAATTTTATTATATATATATATTTATGTATTTTCTCTGGTGAAAATCAAATATGAGAAGATTTTTTTTTTTCTGTGGTACATTTAGAAGAAAAAAAAATAAGTGTATATAATTTTATATCAACACTTGAAAATTTGATTCATTGTTCAATGAGATATCAACACTATAACAAAAAGCATTTTAATATTATTGTTGAATTAATTGAGAAAATTTATTAGCATTTTATTATTATTAAAATTTATGTAAACTTAAATTAATATCTATCACATTTAACATTATCAAAAAAAAAAAAACATTTTATTATTATTATCATTATCGTTAAATTAATTGAGAAAAAATTAGCATTTTATTATTATTAAAATTATGTAAACTTAAATTAATACTTATCACATCTAACATCATCAAAATAATTATAAAAGAATGCTTTGGAATTAGGTTATGGTAATGCTAAAAATTTTAAAACAATTACCATATTATCTTTTACATCAGGGTTGATAATTTGTGTTGGTGAGTGGTGATTGTGTACTGTCAAAATTAAGATATTCTACTACATAGGTCAATTCAAATCCAACCCAAATAATAATCGTGTCAAAAGTATAAACTCAAATACTACCTAATAATTAAACAAGTAATACGTCATATAACTCATTTAATAATTATGTTTTTTTATTTAATAATCATGTTAAGTTAAATCTTATATAAGTCCATAGATATCTTAACCAAACATATCTATAACTGAATTAACCTATTTATTTAAAAACAAATTTAAAATGAGTTAAATATGGATCAAATAATTTAAAATTATAATTAGATTAATCAATAATATTATGATTAATATGGGTCAAACTTGTGTTATGCATGTTGATCTACTTATTTATTAAATGAGTTATACAGATCAACATGAATTTAATCAAAATTCAATTATATTCGACCAAAACCCATAAAAAGAATATCAGGGTCCAATCATGTAGACGAATTGTATCATATTTTGTCACCCGTATTCTACACCACATCACGTGCCAATTTTTAATAATGGTATGTCTTGAAAATAAAAAATAAAAAATAACCAGTGAAAAATACTTTTTCCAAAAATAAATCAATTCTACTGGAACGTGGTCAAATAATTCGCATTTGGGTTAAAATCAAATTATTTTTTAACCACGCGATAATTAATACCAACTCAGACTCGTAGGAATCATGGGCGACAAGTATGCCTTGTGCTAACAGAGACTTGTTTGACTGTGATCCCATCTTTATTTGTTCATCATCCGATTTATTAAGTTTATAGGAGGCTATGATTATAGATGGCAGTCCAAGGGGATCAAAAAACTGAAGCCCTAAAGAAAATTGTTGTGATTTCAAAAAAACATAATGAAGTAATAATTAACGGAGTGCTGTGAATGCCGCGTTAACGGTTCAATCTTGTCAATGTAATAATGATGTGCGTTAATGTTGCAATCATAGATAATTATTTTTACCCAAAAAGTCAAATCATGTGTTGAATTTGGACTTTTTATTTATTTATTTATTTAAATAAAATAAACTTTATATTCCCTGAGACTGATAACAAGTATGGCTTCCTAATGTGAAGTTTAATTGGGATTCAATTCTGAAAATATTTAATTAAAAAATGTGTAATTTTTTTAGTAAATTTAATTATATTTAATTTTTTAAAATTATAATATAAAAATTTTGCCATATTCGTTTGTACACCAAGTGCCAACTTTTAATAATAGTATATTTTGAAATAGAAAATTAAAAAAAATGATGAAAAGTGAATAAAGGAATTCGAATGTAATCCCATATTTATGAAGCCCTAAAAAAGAGTTGCTCGTGATTTCAAAAAAATATAATAAAGTAACAACTAATGAGGTGCTGTGAATGCCGTGTTAACGGTTGAAAATTCTGTCAATGTAATGATGATGTGTGTTAGATGCAATGATACGTTAATCTGTGATTATTTTTACCAACTGGAAAATAAAAGTCAAATGAGTTGCTAAATTTGGACGTTTAAAAAAAAAAAAAAATTTCAAATCTATACTCCATAAGACTACAAACACGTATGGCTTCCTAATATGAAGTTTAATCGGGGTTCAATTTGAAAATACTCAAAGCTAATTTTGTTTCCAAAAAATACTAAGAAAAAATTACGTGTGAAAGGAAATAGCAATATATAAAAATTTCCAATGGATATTAATTATATTTTATTTTCTTAAATTTATAATATAAAAAATTATGTTTTAATATTTATTTAATTTTTTTAGTAGTTTCATTCACCTTCTCATAAGATTTGGTTATATTTGATTCCCTATTAATTTAAAATTTTATTAAATATTTTTTTATTTTAATTAAGAGAAAATGAATAGAAATCATAAATGAAAATAATAAAAAAGATATTTGATGGAATTTTAAAATACAAAGGAAATTGCAAGACCCATGTTTAAAAATTGTACTAGAAACCTTTGAGAATTGTATACCACTTGCTTTTAGCATTGGGGGAGATTTTAAAATTATTTTTGTTTTTCTAAAAAATAATATTAAATCTAATTGAAATGTTTTAAAAAGTGTTAACCATGTTCTTTTAACATATGGTGAGTGAAATATGTTAGGTCGGTCCCAAAGGTTAAAAAAAAAAAGGAAAGTGAAAAACCAAATGATAAAAAGAGCATTGGAAGATTTGGTATAAGTGTGGTAGGTTAGGCCCATAATGTAATATCAATGAAGGCTAATAACCAAATCTTCAAGCTTTGAGTGTGCTGCAAACAAAGCATAACTTGGCCTTAGTAAGGACTTGGACTTGATGTTCTCTTTGTTAGGTACACCAACTATGCCCTTCTCATAACAAGAATCCAATAACTCCTTCACCCTTTCACTATTCACATATTTTCAATGAGAATTTCATTAATTGAATTCATTTTTATAAAATTGAAATTATATTATGTACAAGTGGGCCAATTTTCAAAGCGATAATTTATAAATAATTGATCATTTTTATGACGAATTTAAATTTAAGATTTATAGTGTGTTTGGTAATAATTTTTAAAAATATTTTTTATTTTTTTAATATTTAAAAAATAAAAAATTTCAATAATTGAGAAGGTTATAAACGTTTTTTTTATAATTACTAACAAACAAACTCCAATTATGAATTACAATATCATATAAATAAATATTAGTATTACGGGTTTTAGATTTTCCATAAATAATTTTTTTTTAATAAGTGATTTGAAGATGATAGTAAAGGAGGAGTAAAATAAATAGTGATCCAAACATGCCATGGAAGTAATAAACCCACTGGGCAAAAGAATTCAAAGAAGCCTCCAAGAAGTTTTGGGGCACTTAGAAGGGAATGAAAGTGACATGCAAGACTACATAAATGTATTGAAGAGGAGATCTTCATTCAAAGATTTGTAGTTCCCTTCTAAAGCTGAGAAGCACTTATCTAATCGAGATTAAAGTCTAAAGTGCCCCTTTTTTTCCGTTCTAATGGGCCCTTCATTTTGGTTTATTTCTCAATATCTCATCCACTTTCTCACCCGTAAAGTTGCTTTAATAAATTATTTTATTTTCTTTGAAAAACCCAAAATTTTCCATTAAAAATATTGATTAAATTAATTAACCTCAAACCCACCTTCCATTTTGGAGTGCATTTCAAATTAGGGGTCACATGCACCTCATACAAAGGTGTCACATGTACCAAATTTAAGATTGATGGATACAAGATGAAAAAATAGAAAAATCTATGAAAATAACTCAATACTATGCAAAGTGATTTTTAATAATAAATTAATATATTATTACTTAGACTTTGTTTGATAATGATTTTATGATGTGTTTTTAGTTTAAAAAGTATTTTTGAAAAAAAAAATTAGATATTTGACAAAAATTTTAAAAACATTTTAAAAAATTTTAAAAATCACTTTTGATATTGAAAAATCATTTGTGATTTTTATGAAATAAAAACTATTTGATATATGATTCTGGTTTCAAAAAAAAATTTTCACCAAAAACACTTTACACATAAATCATCTCAAATACATTCATACTCTATATCTAATAATTATTTCTTACTTCATTTACTCATATTTATTATTATTTAGTGACTCAAATTTTACTATATATATATCACCAACTCAAATTAAGAGTTTATATGGTATCACCTTAATAATTTAGGAAAGAAAGTTTAATATGGTTATCATTTTAGTAAATTCCCTATATGATAAGATAACTTTTTAAAAATAATTTTTAAAACTCAAATATGGATATTTTTCATAAAAATCATGTCCTATGAAAGTTTTCAACATTTTTTTTTATTTCTTAAAATACTTTACAATAAAATATTTTTTAAAACGTCTCAAGTTTTATTATAAAAAACATATATTTTTTTTATTTAATAGTATTTTTAAAAAATATTTTGTAATTTTCTACCTTCTTTCTTTCCTTATTTCTCTCTCTTTTTAATTTTTATTTGGGTTTGAGTCGTTTGGCACATTTGATGTAAAATTAGTATGCAATCAGTACAAAAATTCAACTAAACTAGAGCCCGGCCGGTCTCCACGCTAAAAAAGACCCAAAATTAACCCATTTTTCTTCGAGTCAAGCTATGAGTTCATGCATCCATTCTCTCAGAGGTGACGACATTTGTGATGTGTTGTAATGTTATGATTGGATGCTTTGAATTGGAGCTGACCGCTTCTGACTAGTGTATTGACACTTTTGCCACTATTAAAATAAATGAACAAATCCCAAAATCTAAAATATTATTAACTTTATATATATATATATATATAAAATATTATATTTCTCCTTTTATTTTTATTTCCTTTTATATTATTTCTCTTTATTATTTATTTAGAACATCTTTTCAAATATTAAAAAGTTCAATCATTTAAAAAATTTTAGGACTTGTGTGAGGACTATTTTTTAAAAATAGTTTTCTATTTTCTAAAACAAAAAACATAAAAATTATGTATGACAATAAAAAAATATTTTATATTTTATGCCTTTAAGAATAAGAAATAAGATGTTTTTCAAATAATATTTTTTATCATTTTTATTTATTTTTTAAGTGTTGTTTTAAGTAATAATTATATAAACATATAAAATAATTTAAAATAAAATCATAGATATAAAAATTATTTTAAAAATATCAAAGATAGATTAAAAATATTTTAAGTTTTTAAACATATTTTTATTCTATAAAAAATAAAAATATAATTTTAAAAATTTATTTTTAAAAATTATTTTTTGAAATTGTTTTTGAAAACGGATAGCAAACACATCCTTAAAATTTCATATTTTTCTTTTGATTTGATATAAAAGGTAATTTTTATTTAATTAAAAATTTAAAATTATAATAATTATCTTTATCTCCTTGATTTCAGTGTTTTTTTAAACAAATTCCAATGTAAATATAAAAGTCAAATGTTTAAAAAATAAAATTCATTTTTCTAGTTTAGGGATATCTTGTGTTTTTAATCAAATATGAGATGGTAAAGTTTATTTCACTTTTTATAATTTTTTTTATTATATATTTAATAAAAGTGGGCATTTTGGAAATTTTGTTTTTAAATTAGGAAATATAAAATATGGTTTTTCTTATTTAAGACAAAAAAATATATTAAATTTAAAAATAGAAAAAGGTAAGCGGAGTGTTCCCCTAGATGGGATGATTAGATATTGAATTTAAATAATAAAATCACGTTTTATAATCTAAAATTATTTAGGCACGTGTAAAACAAGAAAAATTAAAAGAATTATAAAAAGAAAAAAAAGAAAAAAAAAAACTTTTGTACCAGGTGAGTAGCAACTGGTACGAGAATTATAGGGGTACGACGGTATTTTGAAGTAGACATAAGGACATGTTTGGACGAAAACATGGCAGACAGCGGCAGTCTCTGTTTGACGGAAAGTCTTATCCACTCTCTCGTTTATTGCGTCCTCACATTCTTTGAAACGGTTCAAAGGATACTTTCGTCATTTAACTGTAATGATGGGAGAATTGTTAATCTCGCTTTTGGCCCAAAGGACCAATCAACTTCTTCCGCGGCAAGGAACTGAAGAATTAAAAGTCTCCGCGATATTTCGAGATTTTGAACCCCGAGAAGAGTGTTTCCATTTTTTCCCCTCATTTATAAATATTTTGATATTAAATATATATTCAAATATCCTCCTTATGAAAATTTTGATAATATTTTTAAAAATAATTTCTAAATTTAATTAAATAAAATTTTATTCAAACTGTAAATATGAAAACAATTTTTTTAAAATTATTATTAATAAGGATAATATACTCATAATAAATTAATTGAAGAACATAGTTTTAAAATATTTTTTTTAATAAATATATCAATTTATATAATATTTACTTAACAAAAGAATATACAAAAAAATATTTTATCAAATCTTATTATTATCTCTCTCGCGAAATAATCAAATATTCATGTCGCAATATAAACCTTCGTTGATTATAGAGTGAGAAATAGAGAAAATCTCGCCACAATGCGCGCGACCAGCAGTGACATGCTAAAATGAGCCCGCTTGGTGCTAAAATGCGCTCCGGTGAGGACAATTTTATTTACTTCTTTATTTATGTAGTGGTCTGTTAACTTGGACTCTACTCTTGTCTTTTGCTTCAGAGAGATTTGCAGTGAAAACGAAGAACAGATGAAGAAGAACGCATAATGATGGAGTGGGAAGCCCAAGAACTCCAGCAGCAGCCGCAGCATCACAATCAGAATCAGAATGGGGTTGTTGTTGGAGGAGGGAGTGGAGGGTTGTACGTGAAGGTGATGACTGATGAGCAAATGGAGCTGCTGAGGCGCCAGATCTCAGTCTACGCCACCATTTGTGAGCAGCTTGTTGAGATGCACAAGGCCATTACTACACAACAGGACCTCGCTGGTCTTTTACCCTCTCTCTTACTCCCACTTGACTTTTTTTTTTTTTTTGTGTGTGTTAATTGCTTCTGGGTTTGCATTGATTCTCCATTTAATGCTGTTTGCTTGGGCTTTTTGGTTGTTTCTGTTGGGGTAATTAATGGGTTTTGCTTGTATTCGACGGTGGTTGTTTTTTATTTTTTGTTTGATTTGTGGTTGTTTTCTTGTTTTCCCTTTTTTGGTACTTCTTGTCTCCTCTTCCAAGATTGTTTTTATTTTTAAAATTTCCACCATTTTCTCGGGAATCATGAGCTTTCACTCTCTTTCTCTTCTTTTTTCTGTTGAAATCTTGTTAGAATTGTTCAAAATATCCTAATATTTGGTGTTTTTGTAAGTTAAATGGCTTTATTCCTAAATCATTGTTTCCATAATTGTTTTTCTTGACTAAATTAATTAGAATCATCAATTACTAATTGAAATTGCAGGAATTTGATTTACTTTTATTCATGTCTGCCTGCCATTTCTTAGAATGCATGAGGGTTTTTTAAATAAAGAATCATTTCTTGATTTAAAGATCAATAAGGGTTTTAGTTTAGAAGAATCATTGTGGCTGATCTCTATCACTCTTTGAACTCTGACTGTTCCTAAAATTTTGTGATTAAGCTGCTTTTGGATTCAATGCTGCACCAAATCCCAATTGGCCCAGAGGCTTTTTATTTATTTATTTAATTTAATAAATCCGGTTTTATTGACAATCTTGTTTTGAAATTAGACGGTGGTGTGAGATTATTCATTTTCTCCATCTCATTGACAATTCTTCACCCACCCCACAAAGAAAATTCAAGTCTGCCTGCCAAGTCTTTCATTTTCAATTCTAATATCCATTGTGTAAGTTTGACCATTAGCAAGCAGAAATTTTCTTAAGTTACATGCAAGAGCCTTTACCGGTGAGTCTCAAACCAGGAGAAATATAGGATTTGTTTGGTAATGTTTTCGTAAAACCATTGTCCCATATATATTCAAGGTACTATATATTTATGTACAACGTCATGGTTCCCAGGTGTTCTTTATGTTTTCAATTATTGCTTTAACAACTGAAAAAAAAAAAAAAAAATTAAATTGCTATTTTTTGTCAGAACACGTTTTCTAAGTTAAAAACTCTTTTTTAAGAACAGTTTCCATATAGCCCATGGATTTCCACTATAGAATTATTAGACAATTTCCTTCTTTTGGGATAACATTGCTCCTAGTAATTTCCTTTTTGAAGTTTTCCTTTCTAATCAGAGGCAAGTGGTCCATCATTTTGTTTTCACAAAGAACAAGTTAAAAAAAAAAGGCTTTAAAACCTAGTTTGCTTGAGTTGCTGGTGGTTACTTGAGCTTCGGTTCGGCTAATCCAGTTACATGGTTGTTCCTTTGTTTGGGACAGTAGGAGTTGCTCTATTTCCTGTTCTAATTGAGTTGCATCTGATTACAAGAAAATTTTTTGTAGCTAGGTATGCCATGGCTTCTGTTTTTTGCATACATTAAGAGCCTATTTGGCAATGTTTTCAAAATTAGTTTTCGAGAACGGTTCTTAAAAATGGAAATTTTGTTTAGGTCCTCTAATTTTAAAAAGAGTTTTTTGGGCAAAGTTTTCATTTCAGATTGATGATGACCTCTGAGATTCATGGAGCATTTTTCTCTATGGCACTTTGAACAACTGCAAACTGCCATATTCCATAATTGGAATAGATGCGTCTATTGAATCCTATTCCTTCTCATCTGTAAGGCAATTGTTAGAAGTTTGAATAACGGGCTGCTAATTTAGATATGCAGAAAACTATCAAGCGATTTAGGATTATGGTGATTTATCTGGTTCAAGACTCTCTATTGCCTCTTCTCCCTTTTCAATTCTAGTTTATGACTTAAACTTTTCCTCCTTCTAATATCATTTTACAGTATTTGAACTGCTAGAAAAATTATGTTTGTCATGCATGTCAGCTCAGTACTTCTTTCAGCAACCAACATTGTCGCTATTCTTTTTTATTAAAAAAATGACCTTATTTATTATTCTCCATTTATATGATTGAAGGTTTAGTTCCATCCTCTCAAAGTGTGTCAAGGTTTTGTAGGTGATTAAGCTTGAAATAAGGACCACCCTAAGTGATATAATATAGGTCTTGGTCTGCCCTAAAATCAGTTGCTCTTTCTTGTTTAGGGATGAGGCTGGGGAATATATACTGTGATCCATTGATGGCATCCGCTGGTCACAAGATCAGTAGCAGGCAGCGGTGGACTCCCACGCCTGTGCAGCTTCAAATTCTTGAGCGAATCTTTGATCAAGGCAATGGGACTCCAAGCAAGCAGAAGATTAAAGAGATAACCACTGAACTGACACAACATGGCCAAATTTCTGAAACCAACGTCTACAATTGGTTCCAGAACAGAAGGGCTCGGTCAAAGAGAAAGCAGTCAGTTCCATTACCGAATAATGCTGATTCAGAAGTAGAGACAGATGTCGAATCTCCAAAAGAGAAGAAGACAAAACCTGATAATATCCAGTCCCATGAGAACTCAGCTCTGGGGGCCGAAAATATATACTTCCAGAGTCCGGAAATGGGAAGTGAAATGCATTGCTTGGATACACAGCCTAACAAAGGGGAGCCCATGTTTCCATCTGATCGCAGTTTAAGATCTTCTGGCAGCTTGGGGCATTCATCTTTGTACGAAACCGGGGTTCCAAATCCAAGTATGTGTTTACTTCTTGCTCTCACTGTCTTTTTTATAGTCCCTTGCAGACTTAGGACACAGGCACAATAGTGCTGTAGATGCATTATACCTGTTGTGTTCGAATCAGCCTCTGTTTAGCTTGTAATGCTTGCATAATTGCATTTTTCAAATTCATGCAATGTTCTCATCACTGTTGGATTGTGGTTGCAGGAATGGACCAGTTGATCGGTAAAGTGGAAGTTCCTGGTAGCTTTAGTCCTTATCGGCAGGGAGGGGAAGGGTTTGACATGGTTGGATGATCTGCCCACCCTTGATGTTTGTTCTTGTGCTCACGTACAAGCTTATCAAACATAAGGTAACGGGTTATATTTACAGTTAAAGAAGACGTTTAGTTAACGATATATTTATATGTATGGACCAACGACATAGCAGCATTTACAAGTATACGACAAGAAGTTAGAATTTGGCAGATTTCTTAGGGTTAAGAATCAGGTACTGGTAGCATATATACTATATAATCCTTACATTTCTGATTCCGATGAACTGGTTTCTTTGAAATTGATGAGGTTTTGAAGGTGAGTGAAATATAGAATCCATTTGATATGGTAGTAAAGCTTGCTTGTGGCTTTTTTTTTTTTCGGTGGGGAAATATGTTGCTGGTGTCGAGTTTCAGGTTTTTGTGTTTGACTGAACTGATGTGATGAGAAATCAAACCTTGTTCTGCCTTGTAAATATCATTATTATTCTTCTATGGACTGGGATTGGATTTGGCTTTTCTCGGCTTCTACTTGCACAATGTCTTTCTGGCGTGGTTGGAAGGCTGGGCAAGTTGGGTGATTCGATTCTGCAAGCATGCAAAACCAAATTAGTTAGCTCCCAGAAGTTGAGACGTAATGAAAAAAAATGCAGCTCCTTTGCTCAGCGGTTGTGGTCTAAACGTTATAATATGGAACTAGGAGAAAAGACCTTCTGGATGGAATTCTGGAAAAACAGAACTTTTGAGAAATGTATGCCCATGATTGGACTATGTTGCTGCTTAATATATAAGCTCAACCTGAATTAAAAACCATTTAATCCAAGTCCAATCTAACAGGCATTTATAAAAATATATAATTTGTAATATTATAAAATATTAAATTGGATTTAAATTAAGGTTATTTGATTAATCCAAAAATTAAAAATAATAATCTAAAGCACAAAAAATGAGATTAAGCTCAACATCACCCCTTTGTATTATGAATTATACCGACATCTTCAACCACAAACAGAATTTCCATGGGTAAAAGAACTTCCAAGTCCTTAAACTTGAAGTTTACTTGCAGGAGGCCTCAAGAAAATATTCAGTTTCATTATTGCTATAAACAGAATGCTGGCAACATATTCAGTCTTTTTCCATCAAATATACAAGTTGCAGTTCTAATTACACACTTCACATCCAAATCTTCAGAAGTTGAAATAGATTGGAATAACAAAATTGTTCTATCCAACTGCTGCGTTCCAACTCCCATGAGCCGCAAGGTCGACTCAAACCTTGTCAAGCCGTGGGAGCTAGGAAAATAGAGGATGTGACCCTGCAGGTGATGCTTGTCACTGCTTCTGTTTCCAACGACAAAATTGGGCTGGGTGTTCAGGTCAAAGATGCAGTTAACACTCGAGAAAATATATAACTACTCCACAATCCACACTCAATGCACGATAACCATTTTTCCTTCTGAGGATCCCACATACTCATGACTGTTTTAAGGAAGCTGCAGCCCACCTCAATTTTTTATTATTTTCATGGCAAAATCATAGTACTGGGATGTGCGCTGCACTCCTGGTCCAACCAAATATGGCGTGCAACACAAATCAGATGCCTACATATGATCCTGTCTGGGTTCACATTGGCTTCTTGAATTAGAAAGCGGGCTACTCTTTGGTAGTCTTAGCTGCAAGATTAAAGATGTGGAATGTAACTTGTCTGGGAGGGCACGCCCTAAAAATTTAGACTAGTGACAATTTTAAATTCTACCTTTGATTTTGTAGTCCTCCAGCCGTTGGAGTTCTGCTGAGGCTCTTGAGGCTTGTATGAAAATTTTTCAAAAGGATCCAGTTCTGAAACTTCATCACTGTTGGAGCCACTAGGAGGTGATAAATCCTGCAGGTATGCCAAAAGAAATTTAAAATAATCGTCATAAGATTCTAAAGTTAAGACTTCTTTCATAGAAATGAGAAAGTTGTCCAGATCACTGAAAAATAATGAGCAGTTAGTCCGCATAAAATGATACCGACAAAAGGGTTTCTTTTAAGCCAAGTAAAAGAATCCAAATTCTTTTTTCCAATTTTGTTTTTTTATTTTTAATATTATAAAATGAAATGCTACTGCCCTGTATATTTTCCAATATTCCAAGTCAGAAAATCCATTTTTTTTTTCCAACTTCATCTTTCAGTTCTTAGCCTTAAAGAATTGCATCTCATTTATGGACTTACCTTGTCCTCCCATGACTCAGGATTCTTAATTCCCTTGTCCGTTGATGCCTCAGGATTCTTAATTTCCAATCTATCAAAGTAAAACAAAATCTGCACATACAATGAAATAAAAATGAGGGGAAATGCATGAACAGGTAGAAAAAAGAAGCAAGAGCAGACTAGCAGGATAGTTTCCGAGCACTAGCAGATCACATGAAAGCCATACCTTGTTAAGTAACTCAACATTTGACGCATTAGTGGCCATTATCTGCACACCAAGACAATTGTTGGGTGTACTGCAGAAGGGGCAGTAGATGGTGTTGAAAACACACCCATCTTCTTCACACCAAACACCATGTTCTTGAGCACCTCCAAGGGTTTTATTGCAGAGGCGCTGATTAACTGATGAACTGTCAGACACCACCACAGGAATGCTTGTGGATGTATTGACAGCTAAAGATTCTAAGCTTCCTCTCAGAAGAGATGCCAAATGAACTTTTGATGATGAAGTTAATGAACACATAACATACAAATCGTTCTCAGGAAGACCCAATGGATTTCTGCAGAGTGAGCAAAAAATTTGTAGTTGCTTGTCCATACTGCAACATGATGACACAGACGACACATCACAATGATTCATAGTGAGCAGCTGAGGAATGTTTGACTTCTTCAATTTGTCTTCTGAAAATTTTGACCCAAAACCAAATTCAATTCTACGATTTGCATCTCTAGTTGCCATGGAGTTTCCCATATGGCCAGGTGTTTTGGCATCAGGAGCATCTGAGTGCTCTGCTTGGGTAGGGTTAACTGATGGCAATATCATTGACTTTCTTCTTTTCTGGGCATGGGAATTTACACTCAAATTCAAAGGTGATTCTGTTTCTGGCATCATGTTAGAGTTGTTTGCAATGAAGTCTCTTTCAGGAGTGACCGCCAATGAACACATGGCTCTGGAAGGAGGTCCACTAGAATTAGTGTAGGACATTGAATGGAATAATGATTGGCCTGGAAAGTCAGTAGAGGCCTGGATTATGGTTGAACTGGAGTTTTCATCCTTGGAGAAGGACAGCGGACTAGTTTGAGTGATATTACCATCCACACCAGGGGTTTCTTTGACAATGGATACTTCTGGACCGTCATGGGAGGATGCTGGAGATGTAGCCTTGGAACACCTGCAAGAAATTGTTCTTTTATCTTCAGATGGAATGGTAAATGTTTGTATGTAGTACATGGGTTGTGATGATATTGCATAACAAATTGCAGCAATTTGCATCTACCCTAATTCAGACTTAATCAAATAAAACAATAATATTTGTGCAAGACTTGGAATGCAAGTCTACAACATGAACCAATGAGAAGGGGAAAAAAAAAGGAAAGGCATTCAGAAATTTTCCAGAAGATGACAGTTCTTATATGAATTCCAAATCAACCTCAATTTCTGATTCAATTAAAGAAATGGAATAATCAAAAGCAATCGGTACTAGAAAGGACTTCTTAGAAGACATTATGGCTATATTTGGTTCCCAAAACTACTAAGGAAAGAAAAAAATATTAAAGAAAATTTCTTGATTTACCATGAAAAATATGAAGGAAAATCTAATATAGCTAAAATTAGTAAGAAATTTATATATTTTTAAATTTTCTTATCTTTACATATAAGATTTAACTATAAAAATAATTTAGTGACTTCAAATCTAATGGGTGATAAAGATAAAAAGAAATTTTCCTTCATCATTAATTTTCATGTTGGATTTTCGTAG
Source organism: Vitis riparia (assembly GCF_004353265.1). NCBI lineage: Eukaryota > Viridiplantae > Streptophyta > Magnoliopsida > Vitales > Vitaceae > Vitis > Vitis riparia. Next base: position 780,025 of record NC_048448.1, on the reverse strand, counting down.
ATATTTTTACAATTTCTAAATGTCAAGGTCATGGTCAAAGCCCCCTCAAAACTCAACAAAAACAATATTAAAATATCAAAAACTTTTCATGTCACTTTTCTTTGGTAACTCCTATCAAACTTTAAAAATAGGCTTCACTCCCACCTGCCCTTTAAGCTGCTAGGAGGCAGGTGAGTGACAACACCAGTAATTATTCCAATTGCTGAGAACACACCATTACTTTATAGAAATTTGAATGTTAAATGGTTCAATCACCTTGAGTCTTTCTGAGGACTGCTTTCTAGGTCAATATATTCTTTGCAGCTGCTGAAACCCTCCTCATCCTTTAGCACAAATTTTTGAAACTTAGTATTGCCTGGAGATCTTTGTTGGTGAAAAAAGGTATTATACTCTGTAGTTGGAGAATGACATATCCGAGCAGTTCTTTTTGTAACCCTTGTATTGTTTGAAACTACTTTTTGTACACCATGGTCAGGCTTTTTCAACTTCTGATTTTTCTTTCTGGTGGACCCAATGATCTGATCCATAGAAAGGATTTCTTGCACATTAGTTTCAGCACTCTGTAATACATTCACAGCCTTGTCTCCAACCTGTTCCTGCATGAAGTATCCAGTTCACAAACCACTTGGTTACGGTGCCCATCAATCTAGTGATCTAAAATAGGTAAAGTGGTGGACGTTATTCTATCCAAAACAAAAAAAAAAATAGTGGGCGTCAAAAACTGTAAAGTGAATTCAGAACAAAGAAAAATGACCTTGGCATCTATGAAAAAGGATTTTAATCTCTCTAGTGACATGTCAAAGCTCTCATACTGTTTAATGGATTTCCTTAGCCACTTTGAAATGTATGCTGTATTTCTATCTTCTCGAAAACGCTCATCTGCTTGCAAAAATGAACGAAATTTGAAAGGTGATCAGGTGAAATCTGATTAAATTAAAAAGGACAAGGTTTGCGAACTGCAGGAAGAACAAGTAATATAAAAAATATTAATTTCCAATAGTTAATTAATATGAAGCAGGATCAATTTGCATGCAAGGAGACTATCAAGTGTCTTCACAGAAATACCTAATAAGATGATGCCACCATAGTCAAACCTATGTCGTATGCAACGGCCTGCAGAAATTGAAAGGTTGTCAGTATCTTATCTGATATATATCACATTAAAACTTAGGAACATTCATCCCATTAGAAAGGACTTAACAAGTATTCAAACGGCAACACAGTGGGTGAATGAATAATATTATCATACCAACATTCTATACAGAATATGAATACTATCATCCAGAACTAATAGTAATAACCACAAAGTGCGACAAGAGACCAATGAAAATCTTGCTAGCCAAATGCAGTAACTAAGTGAAATACAAAACATTTGCAATGGAACATTGTGGATTCTAACATTTGTATCTCTATTAAGTTAAGAAATCATCTCCCTTATAATGGAATGCTCTATTAATTGGAAGTGTTCAAGTGCGGCAGTTTATTACCAACAATCCTAATTTTGTCTATAAATGGATGTCCTAGAAAATTGATAAGCACCATCAAGGATTACAAAAGCTCTAAACTACACTTTGAAGTGTTCACACTCAGCTTAAAGAAAACATTAAGCAAAATACACTTATGGGTTATTCTTCCACAGTACCTTAGTCAATATCAAAATTTTTAACCTCTTGAATCTTTGATGAGAGGACATTGAATTAGAAAATATTTCCTTTTGTTAAAATAAAATACAGAAATTGTGTCTTATTGAGATTTGAGACTAAAAGTTGAGCTTGCACACAAACCATATGAAATAATTTAATCCTCTAAATACACTATATTGAATAAGTGGCAGGCTACAAATAGAAAAAGTTCCAACTTCCATAAAAAGAACATAAATGAGGTATAGAAGTTGTTTTCCAAAATCCTCCACCAAAGTAAGAAATGAACACAATGGAGATATGGAATACAAAAGGGGAAACAAATGTAGTGTATTGGGCACAGCAACACAAAGAGCACAACAGATGAGAATATACACACCCTCTCTTGGAAAATATAACTTGGAAACAAGACCACAAAAGAATTCACAGTTTGGGGTACTGGAAAAGAAACATAACAGGGCATACCTGCAGCCTGATTTAGGGCTCGAAAGGCTTGGTGGCAGTACCATTCATTCCCACTCAAGAGATCTTTGGATGATTTATACATGTCGTTGTATTTCTTCTTCTGTGCAACTTGAATATCATGGCTGTTGACAGAGCTTATCTCAATCAGCAGTTTGAAACTTAAATAATTGCATGTTCATATTGTTCAGAAAGTAAGGGTGCTTACACGTTTGGAAAGGGTATGCCAACAATGATCTAGATATAGTCAAGAAATAACACTCAATGATTCAACAAGGGACACCAAAAACAGGCATGTTCCAATTTAATTAATTCTTACAAGTTACAAGAGATAAAAAGGAGGCATTGCTTAAAGGGACACTAAACGTCAGGTGTTGAATCCCAGAGATCCATAAATTCAGTCAGTCTATGAATGTCTGAGATGGACAATCTCCGTCACTTCTCTATGATAGAGATATTCAGTACGTTGAAATGAATATTAGACTTCAAAGAGGGCAGAAAGGATACAACAGCTCGAGCATTTTCATCAGAAAAGTCAATTCCTTCTGAAACCTGCAAATATTATATAGCAATTTGTAAAAATGCAAATTGAACAAGAGGTAAATGTTACTTAACTATGTTAAAGTTCTCTACATAAAGAAAGACTGAAACTTTGTTTGGACATATTTTATTAAGTTATTTTAGCCAGAGCCTATTGTGTAGTTGCTGGTCATTGTAGGGAAAGTGTAAGTGTCAGAAAAAGATGTTTCAGGGAGTTGGTTTATGTAAGTGAAAGCGCAAAAACGATATAAAGTTATAAACAGTGCACCTTTCCTCGGAAAACTGCAAGAAAGGCAGCTCCTTTCTTCTTAGAATTATCTTGGGACTCCTTTTCATCAGACTGACTAAGATCCATTTTCTTAGTTCTTCTCTTTCTCCCAAGAGTAGGCTTGGTTCCTCGACAAACTGACTCATAATAAGCCTTCAAAATAGGCTCAAAATCATCTTGACTTCCTCCTCTTGGCTCTGCATAAATCACTAAAAATTTAGAAGGAACTGCTGAGAGATGAGAAAGGATCAATTGCTAACCATATGAATGAGAAGCAAAATTTACAGAAAGGTTAAGCACATTCACACAAGACAGATTTCTGTGCTTGCAATTTCTAAACAACATTCTTTCAATGTGGACAGTGAAATCTATAGGCTAATCCATGAGCATGGAGGACATAGAACTCTTACCAACAAAAAGAAATTTCTGTTCATTTAGTTGAGACCATTGACCTGTTTCACGCCATCGACTACACAGCTTCTCCATAAGCTTATAACTAGGGAAGAACACAAGAGTGCCACCCGGGACAATCTTGAAAATTTCCTCCAAAGATTTTCCAAGTGCATCCTTCACAAAAAGCGTACAATGATATCTCATTCACATTTAAGAAAAACCCCGGCTAATCAATCAAAGATCAATGACAAACATTGGTAAATACCTGGAACGCATATGCATCAGCTGTTTTATAACTTGCATTCAATGGATAATTACCTGGACTAGTGGAGATTATGGCAGCCCACAGCTAAAAAGAAAAGCATGAAAGATATAATTTCAAACTGAAATAGTAACAAAAGCAAATATAACCAAAGAGCACCAAAGACAAACCTCTAATGAAAATACCTTTATACCTGTGATTCAATATCTATTACATGCGGAGCCTCCAGACATGTTCCAAACTGAACTCCAAGTTCAGATGAAAATGAGTGCACTGGTGAAAGGGTCCTACATTCCCAAAATTACAAGTGAGAGAGGAAAACACTACTTTAAGGAATCCAACTGAAGAAAATACAAGAGAAATTGGAAAAGTAGAAACTATAAAAAGGGAAAAAGAAAAACAGCACAAGCATAGACTTGAACTAAACACTACGAAAGTAGCACCAATTAGAGAACTTGCTGAATACATTTTCTTTCTTAGAATGTTCATGTGTGGAAGGATGGGATAAGATCAGAAATATGATAGACATTTTTGGGGAGAACAGCCTTTGAAATTGGTGGAAAGATTTGGTCATTGGCCTCACCATGGAATGGACAGAAAAAATATTACTAGTTTGTATAAGCTGGATATAAGTACTTGTTCTGCAATGATTAAGGATTATGAATGAAAGCCCAACTGCAACCCATATCTGCCTACACTTACCCAGATGTCAGGATTACTGACAAAGAAAGATCAGCAATGCCTCGGAAGACAACAGCAGGATTCAAGCACCACAAACTAAAAGTACATGTCCAGCTTCCAGCAACACTTCCTGGATGCATCATAATAATAATATTAGCAAAAGAAAAGTAGTAATAGCAGTAGCAGTACTAGAGTAGTAGTAAACCAGCAATAGCAAAACAATTAGATATCTTGCAGCTAATTAGGAAGATATTATTTCTGACGAGTAATTTAACATATTCAACACAATTAAATTGCATAACAAAAGGAATACAATGTCCATTGAAATTAGTGATGATGGCATTGGCTTACGTATTCTTCAGTTCTCCTTTGCAACATCTGTCCTTTTCCAAACTACTTTTGGATAAATTCTACTAGCATTAATTTGATTAAATGTAATCTGACAGATAAGTGATGCCCTATCATCTGTACTACCATTTCTAAAATGTAAAATATCCTGCACAATCAATGAATGAAATTGCAGCACATATTTAGCATGTTAAGGAATCAGGAGAAAGTATAACTTCCTTTTAGTGACATAAATGATAAATGTAATGTCTACAATTATTTATACCATCCTGAATCCCTACAAATATCTGTAAGGGAGGTTCACACCTTTTGGTTTTCATGAGACAAATAATCCTGCTGTTATATCTTAAAGAACATGCAGATAAATAGCATTTAATACTCACCAGCATCTTTTTTAACATATCGTTGTAAAGCAAGCTGGTAATCAACAGTGTGAAGCCCATTTTCAGAAAAGAAGTAACTCAGTGCAGAATACAACCCTGTGTAAAATTGTAAAGAACAGCAAATGACAACATTAGAAGCTGAAGTTAAATGACAAGAACAGAGGTAATAGAATAACAACCTCAAGTACCTTCCAGTGTAATCACTGACATGCCACTCAAATGAGCTACCTTTGACTCTATATCTATAGCAGCTTTGATTGCCTTAACCAAAAATAAAAAGGGGGTCAGTAAAATGTGCAAACTCTATTGAGTTAAAGGCCAAAAATAATTTACAAAAAGAAAAAACCTTTCTGGCACATTCTTGCAAGATTGGAAAGCTCTGCTGAGAAATATTAGCTTCTTGCAGCTCCCTTAAAGCCTTATCACCAGTCCAACTGGGAGATGCAATTACAAAAAATTAAATTGCATAAAATCTTCCCTATTTACAAATTAAAGGTGCAAATAAAAACTTTATATGCAACAAGGATGAACAAATTAGCCAGACTGACCAAGAGAAATAATGCTGGAATTCACGTTTTTCCAAGGTATTTTTCTTCCGGTCAATCCAACTTATGATGTCCTACAAATTTGCAGCATTATCATTAATCACTATCATTAATTCAACTTTAGAACCTAGCAATTATGTGGCAAACAAAATGATTACCTGTGTCATTTCATATAAAGGTTGGTAAATCATTGCATCAGCTAGACAGAGTTGCCCTAGTTCTGTCTGCAGTTCTTTCATTATGCAAGGCAACTATAAGGGACATATTCATATTTTAAATAGGAAATTAAGAGGTCCATTAACTTACTATGCAGAACATCCTCTTCAACATCCACACTACCAGCATCACGAGCCATGTCCTCTATATTACTGTAAATCAATAAAACTAACTTTGGAAAGAAGATTGAAGAAATAGATACAAAAAGATGAAGATATTTGAACCAAAACAGTTATTCAGGATTAATGATGGTACAATTTTCCAGTACCCACCTAGACTAGTGTACATCTACTGGCTAAAAAATAAGCTGAAATTCCTAATCATGGCAAGAAAAGTACATTTTCCCGAGCTCCAAACATAAGCATTCCTGCTCTAAGATAAGTTCCAAGAACATGTGCCCATATCAAGAAATTCTGGAATCAAATGCTTTCAGAAACTATCTTGCAACATGAAACTGAATATGACAACTATTCAGGAAGCAAAATTCGGCAAAATGACTTGACTATTTTAAACTTCTCTTTCAAAGTCAAGAAAATTTCAGTCTATGAAATTGCATGTTTCCAGACATCATGTGGCAAGGACATTTGCAGCTTATTGGTCAAAATCCTTCAAATTAGGACAGAGAATACATGCTCTGCAAGGTAATTGTCTCAGACATTATTGGACTTGTCATATATAACACAAAAACAGAGCTTATGAAAATGAAAGCTGTCTGCCTACATTTGTTTGTAGCTAGAATTTAGGAAAATCTAAGGAAAAAAATGAATATATGCTGAATGTTGCTTTGGGTGCAAATAAATGAAAAGATCATGCAAACTAAGCAAAATAGTGGAATCGCTTACTGGGCTTCATCAAGAATTAAAATGGCTCCTTTGATGTCGAGCTCCATTGCTCCCCGAATGACTGGATTAATGATGTAGTTGTATGGGCAGAAAACTAATTGTGCATTATCCGCCATATCTCGTGCAGCATAATATGCACAACCTGAAAGTTGGGGAAATCCATCCATTAAGTATTTGAAGGAAAAAACTGCATGAAGTGGAAAAATCTGTGACTAAAAAATATACCTTTTACAACTTGTCCAACTTTCACAAGATCTTCAATATCATGGGCCTCATGGCAGCCTCCTTTCTGAAGGGATGGATGACCTTTGACTTTATGCATATTTCTGTTTGACAAAAAATAGGTTGTTAACGACAAAATATAAGTTGCTAGGAACAAACAAGTGAATATGGATAGATAAATTACTCACTTGAATTCTGGGCATCCAAAATCTTGGTCCCTCACTAGCAGCTTACTGGAAATCCAGAACTGTGTACTTTAGATGAGAAAATAAATAGAAAGAAAAAAACAAAAAAGGTTTTAGTTAATACTACACCATTCTTCATCAATATTTGCTTTTGCATTTATTTTTCTGTTTGTGCAGTAATGTTTCCGTGATGCCTGAAAATGATGAACAAACAAGAAGCAATCAACAACTACTATAAGCTTACATTGATTTAAGGTAAATAAAAATGGAGAAATGGTTCAAACAAAGTTAATCAGCTTATAATTTTTTAAGCTTTGCATCAATGTGGTCTGCCAATGCACCAAACTTTTATTTTCCCATATCAAACCTACATGCAAGCATATTGTATTTTTATATTTATCTTCACCTGAACAACTCTTTGGTGCTATATAACTTAAAAACATATAATCATATGGGCATGAAAAAGGAAAAACGCTAACAATCTCATTTTCTGCATGAATGGATACCTTGAAAATGAGGAGAAATTTATTGGTATGCCTTATGCTATTGCATTTTCTTTAACCATGCATATGTAGCAAGTCATTTTATTGATATTATGACAAAATAAATCACAAAATTTCACTGATACAAACCAAAAATGTATAGCAATAAAGCTGCAATATATGCAAGATTCAATATGTTATATCACAATCATTTTTTCTTCTAAAGCAGCAGTTCATGAAGTATTAATACAAAAGAACCCAGTGGCCTGAGCCAAACGTTAATGCAATATAGTAGAGGCAGATACTTAAGGAACCTTGCAAGGTTGTAACCTACCAAAACTGCCATTGGCACACGATATGCTGTTTTCCTGTATTCACGGATCACTTGAGAGATTTGTGTGTGTGTCCTCCTTGAAAACCATCAGAAACAGCAAATAGTATTATTCAAGGTATGAATCTAGCTGTAAATTATCCGAAGTAGTGTTTATCTTAGCCTTCTGAAATTGTTAGAAAACTCAATAACTTAATTAATACAGAAGTCTTGAAGAATACAAAACAACACATTCCATAAAGTTAACAAATAGTTTAATCCCACTTGACATAAAGAATATGCTTATGCCTTAACCATGAAAATTAATCGACCTGAACAATTATTAATTCACAAATTCTCTTTTTACTGAAAGCATTTACAAAATTGAGATATTCTCCAGTCAAAAACAGATATGTATGCCATAAGCTACTTAATGTTGTATACAACATGTGAATAACGCTTTGATATCAAGATTCTATAACAATTCTAAAGTTTCCCACTAACGCCAGGCATCCTAATCATCCCATTTATTTCCTTAAGTAAAAGAAGCTAATGGTAGTCAAACAGATTAGAACCTACGATGCATAAAATATGGTAGGCTTTCTCTTTTTCTTTTTATTCTTGCCATTCGCAGCCGAAGCTGGCTCTGAATTCTCTGGTGCTGGAATGCCTGGAAAAAAATGCACATTATTGAAATCCAAAACATTAAAACACAATCAAGCGTAAAGCAAATGCAATTTGGTTAACGTGGTGATTCTGTAAAACGTCATAACCCTAAGTCTAGATTCAATGAAACGGGTCTATACATACACGTAGAACGAGATGGTGTTTGAGTATACTGAAAAACCTTGTTAAACAGAACAAAGATAAAACCATCCCTTCTTTGACATTTTTATGCTGAATTTGGTTCTTGGAGAAGATAGCAAGAATCTCAAACTCTCCTTCATTAAGAAAATCAAGATTAGTGAAGATTATTAAGAACCCATACATTTTCAAATTAATTTTTCCTTCTATCTAAAAGGTGATTAAAGTTGGATACCGATTAGAGAAAATCTTTTAATCCAAAAACCTTTTCGCCTTCTTTTCCCACTTTCCCTGATGCAAATGGAAACTTAGAGTTTCCATTTAAATAACCTCTTGTTGGCTTCTGAGGGGAAAAAAAAAACAAGGAAAAATAGTTCAAACGTTTCTTTTCTCCCGTTTTCCTCTAATTCCTGTCCAACCGACCGATCTAATAATAAAGTTTCCAGGAGTTACTCGAAGGCTCCGTTTCTGGAACAAATCCACCACCATGTCCAAGCGGATCCGACAACGCCTCTGGATCAGGCTTCGAATGAGAAACATCGCCGTTCATATTCTTCGGCCGATAGTTCTTTTGCCAAGCGAGCGCTGAGCAAAGAAGCGAAAGTGACTTTCCAGTGCCGGTCGGAGACTCGAGCAACGCGTGACAGTGGCCGTCTCTCTGGGCTCGATCTAGGGTTGAGATGACTCGCCCCATGAACGCTAGCTGCGACCCGTACGGTTGGTATGGAAACTCCACTGCGATTCCTCCGATGTGATATACATTTTTTGGGTTTTTCGCAGGAGTTGCAGAGCCCATTTCTCTGTGATTTGGGCGATGATCTCTGCGGAAGAAGAAAAAAAAGGTTACCGTGCTGTGTTGTCAGTTTCTATTTGTGATAAAGAAAATGGGAAAAACGCGGGATATAGCGTTCTGGCGGGAAAGGATTTGAATTGGGTTTCTTGATTTTATTTATTTTTCACTGAGGGCTGTGGCTTCAATCGTACGATGTGCGTTGATAGTTGGGACTAGGGAGTTATGACAACCGTCCAGATGAGGATTTTTACTGGTTATAGTGGCGGTGATTTGGCCTTGGAAAATTGCTGCTAACTGCATTGCCGCGCTCGTGTTGGTAGACACGTAATTAATTTTATTCAAAATAACGGAAATGCAAAATTACCATTTTAATGGTAACACAATTTAATTTTATTTAGTTTGACTTATTCGTATCATAAATATCTAATAAAGACAAGTTTTGTAAAAGATTTTTAAATTTTTATTTCTTTATATTTTTATACATTTTAAATTATTTAATTTTATATTAGAAAATTAAAATAATTGAAATGATTTTGAAATAATATATAAAAATAATAATTATTTTTTTTTTTGAAAAATATGCTACAAAAATAATTTTTATATTTAAATATTATAAATAAATAAAAAGTTGAAAAAAATATTAAAGAAACAAAATGGAAAATGGTAAAAAAAAAAAATTCTTTCCGGTTTTGCAAAAAAGGTGTGGAAAAGAATTTTATTTCCATTAACTTTTTCTTCAGACTTCCTATTTATTTATTTCCTTCGGACCTGAACTTTCAACTGGTATAATATTAACTAGTAATTTTCGGGACACTAACGGCGCATTTTTTATATAATTCACAAAGGAACTGGGTCGGTTCTGTAAATTCATATAAATTGACACCCCATTCCCAAATATTTCCTGTTACATACAGTACAGTCTCCTTAGCTCCCGATCTGGAGGCGAAACGCAGAGTCCGAGTGAAAAACTGTGTGTCTTGTTCCGTCGTCTCTCTCCGATCTGTTCATCGAATTTGGATTTTTGTGATTGTTTTCTCCTATAATTTCTGAAAAATTCTGGTGGTTTTTGTTTCAAAACAACCGATGCCCTTGGCTCTGGGGGTAAAAGACATTCAATGGCGTCTCAACTTCAAGGGTTCCTCTCGCGCTTCAGCAGAACCAGGTACCACACGCGCTACTTACCTTCTTCTGTTTCGTTGTTTCAATTTTCAACTCTGCAAGTTACGTCAAACCCTTTGATGGACGAACCAACGGACAATCAGATCAAAAGGCCATCAAATTTTAACGAACGCGATGTCCTTTATCAACTCTCTGGTCTGTTACCAATATGCTGTAACACTTCAATTTCCAAACCATTCACAGAGAATTCACCCAAGGAACAATTAAAAACTAGGGCAGTTGATGGGTTTTTATCACCCGGAGAGAAACTACGAGGGGTTTTTATTCAGAGACTCAGGGGTAAAGCTGCAATTGAGCTTGCCCTAACTAATGTAGGAATCGATTTAACTATTGATATTGTTTCAGAAGTAGTTAATAGAGGGAATTTAGGGGGTGAAGCAATGGTTATCTTTTTTAATTGGGCGGTTAAACAGCCCACAATACCTAAAGATGTAGATACTTACAATGTAATTATTAAAGCCCTGGGGAGAAGAAAGTTCATTGAATTTATAGTGGAGGTATTGAAGGATATGCATATTCAAGGAATAAGCCCTAATTATGAAACACTGTCTATTGTGATGGATAGCTTTATTAAGGCTCGCCAGGTCTCCAAAGCAATTGAAATGTTCAGAAATTTAGAAGAGTTCGGAGGGAAATGTGATACAGAATCTTTGAATGTGCTTTTACAATGTCTATGTCAGCGATCCCATGTGGGTGCTGCAAATTTGTTATTTAATGCAATGAAGGGTGGGATACCATTTAATTGTATGACATACAATATTATTATTGGTGGGTGGTCAAAATATGGAAAAATTGGTGAAATGGAGAGGTGTTTGAAAGCAATGGTAGCAGACGGGTTTAGTCCCAATTGTTTGACTTTCAGTCACCTTATTGAAGGTTTGGGAAGAGCTGGTAGGATTGATGACGCAGTTGAGGTTTTTCATCATATGGAAGAGAAAGGCTGTGTGCCCAATGCTGGTGTTTACAATGCATTGATTTCTAATTTTATTTCTACCAGAGATTTTGATGAATGTTTGAAATATTATAATTTTATGGTGAGTAGCAACTGTGACCCGAATATGGATACTTATACCAAATTGATCGTCGCTTTTCTTAAAGCCCGAAAAGTGGCAGATGCACTTGAAATGCTTGATGAGATGGTAGATCGAGGAATGATTCCAACTACAGGTGCTATAACCTCTTTTATTGAACCTTTGTGTCAATATGGTCCACCCCATGCTGCTATGATGATTTATAAGAAGGCAAGAAAAGTTGGATGTAGAATATCTCTCAGTGCTTATAAGCTATTGCTCATGCGACTTTCCAGATTTGGCAAATGTGGAATGTTGTTGAATTTGTGGGATGAGATGCAAGAAAGTGGTTATTCTTCTGATACAGAAGTTTATGAGTATGTCATTAATGGGCTCTGCAACATAGGACAGCTTGACACTGCCGTACTTGTCATGGAGGAGTCTTTGCGTAAGGGTTTTTGCCCAAGTAGGCTTATTCGTAGCAAACTGAATAACAAACTTCTGGCTTCAAATAAAGTAGAGATGGCTTACAAGCTTTTTTTGAAGATCAAAGTTGCTCGTCAGAATGACAATGCACGAAGATTTTGGCGTGGTAATGGGTGGCATTTTTGAACTTTCATTTTTATCGACCGATGAGTGCAATTATTTCATGTGCCCAACAGCTTCACCTTTCCAAAGAAGATTCTCAAAGTATAGACGTCTTCCTCTCTCTGCTACTGATGCTTTTATCAAATAAATATATTCACTGGACACTATAGCATTGGCTACTTATGTATTATGAATATGACTACATGACCCATTTTTCTATTCATCAACATCTTTTTTCCAGAGTTTCAATGTATAGACTACGCAGTTTCTCCTTTTTGTTTGTTCATTTATATTTTAAGTGCATGAGATGACTGTGGTAGTAATATCATTAGTTTCAAATCTAATTGCCCTTTTCTGATCCATGGGGTGCAGGGGTTCTCAGATTGGGCAAATATGAGGTCCATGCAGATGTAGACAGTGGGTTGTCTGCTTTAGTTTCACAATGACCAAGATTCAGATTGTGAACATGAGATATACATATATACATGATGGCTCTGTAGGGCCTCATAAGAAAATCGACTCTCACCATATTGTCATTCAAAAGGGCAAGGCTTGGATTTTCATTGTGCACCTCTTTCTCTCTCTGTTTTCAGCAACTGCCTTCTATCACATCCTGGTGAGAGTAGTTGGTTTTCTTACCCTGCCACATTCCTCCCAACTTGCTATAGTTTGTCCATGTTCTTGCACTATAGTGAATGATCAAGTAAAATTGAGTCTGTGACTGCAAATTTGGTTTAGTTTATCAATTTTGTTTTGTCACAGAGGAATATATTTTTTATTCATCATGCCTGAAATCTGAGGAATTCATAGTTTATTGTTGTTGTTGTTTTCTTTTTTTAAAAAAAATATGTTATAGTCTTCGTAGATCTATTACTGAAGGACCTTACTGGTGCAGGAAAATTTCTTTACTGCTCTTCTTTGCAGCATAATTTTGAGTGCATTCCTTGTCAAATCACTATATCAAAAGCACATTGTGAAAGGTGAGAAGCTGGGGAAGCAATCCTTTTTGTGCTTTAAAGCAATTGATTTCATGCTGTGTGGAGCTTAGATTGAGAATCTGGAAGCTGTAATGCTAGATGAGCTTAGATTAAACCTATGCAGGGGATAATACGTTACTATTACTAATATATGTTCATGGATGCGTTAAAATTCTTTTTCATGATGAACCTATAGTGTATGTGGTTGGCGCTCTCTCTCTTTTTCCTCAAAGTCACTGTTGCATGGTTCCTTTAACATCGTTATTCTGTGTTTATTGAAATGCAGAGTCAGTTGTGATTTTTCCTGCATTTGGTGTGCAACTCGAAACTCACTATGAGAGGTACTTCTTCCATCACACCTAAAAATTTTAGTTAGTATAATGGTTTGGATGTTATTTTTACAAGCTGGATGGGTCAAGAATGAGTATTCAGTATAGATAGTGAAGGAAAATGGGTTCATTGCATTTACTATTGGTATATGGAAAGCTATTGCAACCATATGATTTATATATTCTTCTGTTCAGTCTTTATTTTTTCCTCTGGATTTTAGTTTGATATTTTTCTTCACTCTAGTGGCAGAGTTCTTCGCAGATTTATTCCGATCGACAAGATTTTGAAACCTGTTCTGAATGAGCATGTGACCCCATTTACTTGTTACTGGAGCCTGGCTCTAGTGGTTCGTGGGAAAGAGGAATTGATTTTAGCTTTTAAGGTAAAAAATCTGATCCATGTCATCATCAAGTCTCTAACTTTTTCCCCACAAAGTTTTATGAGTGTGTGAAAACCAAAGTAGGAAATGTTCTGCAGAACAAATCAGGGTTTTGGGAAAGAGTCCATAAAAATACCTCCAAAAAAAATGGTCACAGAGATCCCGCCAATGACCTTATTTAGAGTGTGTTGAGCAATAATTTTACTTGAAGTATTTTTAATGAAAATGTTTTCTTTTAAAGTGATTTTATATAAAGTGTTTCTTCGTAAAACACTATATGTGATTTTTCAAAATTTTAAAGTGTTTTTTAAAATTTGTTAAATATTTAATTTTTTTTTTTCCAAAAACACCTTTTACGTTAAAAGCACTTCCTAAAATCATTATCAAATAAACTTTGAATGACTTTAAAAAAAAAAATGGTAACTATGGTGTCATTTGGATACGGTTCTTGTTTTCTATTTTTAAGAAAATTGTAACTTTTATACAATGATTTTCAAAAACTGTTTAAAATTTTGAGATATTAAAAAATTTTATTTCGTCAAATTCTAAAAGGTAAAGTCTATACTTGTTGCTTAAGAATTATTATATTTTATGTAAGAATTACTGTTATTTTCTATTCTTAAGAATTAAGAATGAGAATGAATTTTGAGAATGAATATCTACACACTTGAATAAGTGGTAATAGTTACTGTTTTGGTGGATGCTGGAGATGTTGAAAATATTACATATAAAATGGACTTTAGGCTAACGAATGTTTCATTTTGGACAATTTTCTCAGAGATCACAATAACATCTTATTGGAATAACAAAACCTGTTCTGCTGCAGGAGGTAAAGCTGCCGGTGAAAATGTTGATTCCCATCTGGAAGGCACTGTGTGTTGCCACTTGTACTGAAGAAACCACGGATACAGAAGATTAGTAGCATTTCACCTTTGGTTCTTGGCTGACTGACTCTCGAAGAACTGAACTTTGGTTTTGCTCCCATAAAATCCAGTGCTAGTTTTTAGGCTTTGCAGGCACCATAGTTCAGTGTTGAGCATAGTTTAGACAGGGACCCTCATTCCTCCCCCCACTCCCTCTTTCTTTTTTCTTTTTCTTTATTTTTTTTTCATGGTTTTAGATCGTTTTTCTTAGCTATATTTCAATATTGTTGGATGATGATTTATCCCATTTGGGAATAACTCTCATCAATGCCATTTTAGGTTATAGGGTTTCTGTTAGTGTCGTTTTTATCCAAAACATTTTTATTGAGCATCGGTTGTAGTGTTTTTAAATAATGTTAAAAAAAAAATCATAAAACTGCCGTTAAACTGATAATGAAAATTTTCTGTGGTGATTTGAAATTGCCAAAATGTGGCATGGATCGAGGATAAAGAGTTCAATGCAGTTGGACATGAGTAATCTAAGCTACCGACCTACCTACATAGATGTGACCTGCATCGGTAATAGAAAAACTGAAATAACGAAACATTTTTAAATTAGAAAATGTTTTGGTTTTCAAATGAATCCTTACGTTATTTTATTTTTCGATGGTGATACGATAAAACATTTTTTTTAACGAAATAATATCTTCTTCTTTTTTTTGGTTTTCCACTTTGTCTTTACTGATGAAAGTTCAAGAACCAAAAAGGGCTCCTTCCTGTCATTCTGCATCAAACCAACGTAGGCATCTTTGAACAGTGAAAAAACATTAAAATAACCTTTGAAATCATTAGAAATTATTAAAGAAAAATATTTATTTCTACTTTCTGTAATATATGATCACGTGTTTTAATTTTTTTAATTAAAGAAAAAAAGGTTTATTTTTACTTTCTGAAATAAAAATAAAATTAAAACACAGCCAAACATTTTTTAAATTTATAAAATTAAAAATATTATTTAAAAATATTTACATTTTTTACAACGCACAATCTTTATAAAAAGAAAATTAAAATTACCACTTTTCATATTTTGAAAAATCTAAATTCTTCTTGTCTAATACAACTACTCAAGATGAGCGTTTCTAAATAAAAACAGATCACAAAAAATAATTTAGAAATAAATATATTTTTCTTGAGTCTAAAACCCTTTACATTTGGCATCATCTACTTGATTTATTTTTTAAATAAGAATTTTTGTTTTTTTTTTTCAAATTTAAAAACATATTCAAAAAAATTAATTGGAAATGATTATTTAGGAATTCTCTATAAAACGGCAATTGTTTAAGAATAATTTTTTTAATTATTAGTAGTTAATTTTTGTAAAATATTTAGAAATACGTAGAATTGATCGAAATTTTTTGGCTTGCAGGTAAGTGCTCCGTTCCTTCGAGAATAAGTAAAAAGAAAAAAAAAACACTATTTTCTTTTTTTATAATTTAAACCAAAGCTTTTTCAATATTTGATAGACGTAATACCCGTAATAGATATCTATCATGTATCAAATAATAAAGAGACGTTACTTGGAAGTATTTCAGCGCAGTTTTGATAATTCTCCAAAGAATCGGGGCGATTGCGTAAATTCGTATAAATGGAAACCCAATTCCCAAATCTCTGCTGTTACATACAATACAGTCTCCGCTTCTCTCGATCTGGAGACAAAATCCAACATTCGATGCATATGCAAGAGAAATAACGCACTGTTCTATGCTCCACAATCCCCTGAAACTCTCAATTATTGTGTTGTTTCTCCTCGATCAGCACATCGGACTTGGATTCTTGTGATCTCTGATTCTCTCATATTTGATTTTTTTTTTTCGACGGTGATCTGAGTTTTGATTGATTTTGCGGATTGATCTGAGAATTTATTGAGCGGCAACGGATATGGAGCAGTTTGATGCGTATTTTAGAAGAGCGGATTTGGATGGGGATGGGAGGATCAGTGGAGCTGAAGCCGTTGCGTTCTTTCAAGGATCCAATTTGCCCAAACATGTTCTGGCTCAGGTTCATCCCTTTTCTCGTTGTTATGTGATTTATTTAATGGAATTTGGCGGTTTTTTTTAACATATAATATCATGTATTGATGAAAACTGGAGTCTGAATCAGGTCAAACATTTGTTTCTGAAACACATTTTGGAGTAAATCTGTATAAAATTTGACCAGAGAGGTTTCAATTGATTTGCGGTTCTGTACTTTCTTGTATTAGGTTTTGAAAATTGTATTCTGGTTCCGTGAAGTTGTAACGGGATGAGAAAAAGAAAATTTAGAGAAACAGCATCGGTATATGTTCCCCTTAGACAAGGATGCCATAAGCCCTGGGAAACTGATAGAAAGAGAAAGCATAATTGTCTTAAAAAGGGTCTTAACTTGTGGATCTTTCCTCAATAGTGTTGCATATTTAACTGATTTAATTGGCGGTGATTTGATTCATGCTTTTGTTGAAATCCAAGAATTATATGAAAATGTGAGTGTCTGCTGCATCCATACCAGCCATGGCGAAGACCTTGGTTCTTAAAAATACTCTATTTAAGTGTTCATTCATTTTATAGAGGGAAAAAAAGAAGAAAATTCCTTCTGCTAGATCCTCAGATGTAAAGTTAACATGTAGCGTTAATTATGTTCTTAGGAAATTATTTTTGACAAGCTGATCCTTTTTCTATTCAGTTAGTGTAACAATGAGCAGGCATTTCACAATTTGTCCTTTGTGTACAATTGCTACTATACCATTGCTTGAATGGCATTTATGATGTAGTTATTAGTAGAGAAGGAGGTTATGATTGAGTGTTTCTCCCTTAAACACTCAGTTGGTATTGATTTTCATGGAACTGAAAACTCTTTTGAGTATGGGCTTGATATCCAAGACTTTGTCAGGTGTGGATGCATGCTGATCCGGCGGGCACTGGTTTCCTTGGTCGGGCAGAATTTTATAATGCTCTTAAACTTGTAACTGTGGCACAGAGTAAGCGAGAATTAACACCAGATATTGTGAAGGCGGCATTATATGGTCCAGCTGCAGCTAAAATTCCTGCACCACAAATAAATCTTGCAGCAATACCTTCACCTCAACCAAATCAGATGACTACTACACCAGCCCCACAAATGGGTGCAGTTGCACCAACAGCATCTCAAAATCTTGGCTTCCGAGGACAAACACTTCCAAATCCTAGCACAAACCAACAATATTTTCCTTCTCAGCAAAATCAGTTTATGAGACCGCCTCAACCCATGCCTGCTGGAAGTGCTTCACGTCCACCACAGAATCTTGCAGGGCCAGAACTTAACAGGGGAGGTAATATGGTTGGTCCTGGGGTGCCAAACTCAAACATTTCAAGTGATTGGCTCAGTGGAAGAACTGCTGGAGCTCCAACTGGGCCACTGTCACAGGTCCCTAATAGAGGGATAACTCCATCAATGCCCCCACCTACAACAAAACCACTAGATCTGGCTTCAACTCCTAAAGCACCAGTTGTTTCTGGAAATGGGTTTGCTTCTGACCCAGTTTTTGGTGGTAATGTGTTCTCTGCAACCCCAACTCAACAAAAAAGAGATTCTTCTGGGTTGACTTATTCTGTTAGTAGCTCACCTGCCTCATCAGTTGCTTTAAGTCCAGCACCTACTGGGTCCCCGTCACTGTCCAAGCCTAGTTCACTGGACTCATTGCAGAGTGCTTTCACCATGGGACCTGCAGGTGGTCAGATTCAGCGTGCCCAGTCAGCAGGGAATCTAAACCAGCCTGCTCCTCCCCAGAGTACTTCTCCTCTTTCATCATCTGGGGTTTCAGTGGGAGTTGGAAATTCTGCTTCAAACCAGTCCCAGCTTCCATGGCCAAGGATGACACCATCCGATGTTCAGAAATACACAAAAGTGTTCATTGAAGTAGACTCGGACAGAGATGGCAAAATCACTGGCGAGCAAGCACGGAACCTATTTTTGAGTTGGAGGCTGCCAAGAGGTAAAAGTTATTCCATTTTTAGACTAATTTTTTGGCATTTTTCCTTTTTACATATTTCTGATTTGGTTGATTTAAAAGCTGTGGTCTTTGACTCTTTGGTGTTTCTTCTCCACTCTATAGTCATGGTTGGCAAAGTTGAACCACATACATGTTGCTCCTAGTGTTTCCAAATTGACATTTTTGTCATCGTTGCTTTAATGATTTGAAAATGAAAAAGAGAAGGCAATGTTAAAAAGGGAAAGATTATAGAGAAATGCCGTTTCCAACATTATAGTGGATAATGAACCTCACTATATGATAACAAGGAACCCACTCTGCTTAGGCAAGACTATCAACATCAATATATGGAATGACTCAGCCTTATGATTTTTTATGAGCTGCAGTCTCCCCATTTGGAATTACCTTGCTCATTAAATTGCATTTCATAAAATAGTTTTCTAGATTTAATTCCAGAAGCTTTGTCTCCAAACTTCCTTAATCATATGAGACATTGCATGGACCTCAGTTTCACTTTCACCCGAGTCTATATAACCTCAATATCTGGAATAACAACACTTGATGGATCCTGTTTTATCTCAATTAAGGGGGTTCAATAAGCAATTTTACACTTCCTCTGATCTAACACTTCTGCATAATATTCAAGCAACTAGATTGTGTACTTTTGATGCTCCTTCTTTTAGGCACTATTAATATATCCTCTCCTTTGCCTATAAAAAAAACATAAAAATAAAAATAAAATAAAATAAATTTCAATCAAGCAGATATATGACTCGATTGCAACCTGGGGAACAAATCCTAGATGTGATGTTATGGGCAACCTCAGGAACTATATAACCTCAACATCTGGAATAAAAATACTTTCATTGATGTTATTTTATCACAATTAAGGGGGTTCAATCAGCTATTTTATGTTTTTTCTAATCTTCCTCTTCTTCATAGCATTTTAGCAAGTAGATCTAAGGCGTGATAGCAACCTGGGGAACAGGTCCTAGATATGATGTCATGGGCCACATGATAACTTATTGACGATTTCTTCTAAAGATGAAGTTGGGCCCCTTGTGATTTGACACTTCCTCTAATCTACTTCTTCTGCATTGCATTCAAGCAAACAAACTAAGGCTTGATGGCAACCTTGGAACAAATTCTATATATAATGTTATGGACCGACCACATAATAACCGATTGATGGATTCTTCTCAAGATGTAGTCTGGCCCCTTTCATAGGATTTCTTTTGCTTTTCTAGATCTTCTAGGTGGAACTCATGATGCATCCATTGACCACCCAAATCTACATGCTTTGTGCACCACTTTGAGAATAGATCTGTTACTGCAATTTAATGCTGTGGTCCACGGTAAATACTGCCTACAAAACGTGTGTTTATGAAGTGGAATCCAACACTGGTTGCAGCATTTTTTTAAGCAGGCAATGACCAAATTGTATTCATGTGTAGAGCAATTCATTCAATTTTAGACTGAGATTCCACCAAATTGTATTATTAACTTGTGATATTGCTAGATGTATCCAACTTTGCAATTTATTTTTCCTTACTTCTGTTTGCATGTTAAGAAAGGTTTCTTCTTCTATTTTTCTAAATAACATTCTGTTTCAATGACTAGGGATTTGCTTTGTTTTCAATTATATTATGTTCGCTAACATCTTATCAACCATTTTCAGAGGTTTTGAAGCAGGTGTGGGACTTATCTGATCAAGATAGTGATAGCATGCTTTCTCTGCGGGAATTCTGCACTGCACTCTATCTTATGGAGCGATATAGGGAAGGTCGGCCTCTTCCAGCAGTGCTTCCAAGCAATATTATGTTTGATGAGACATTGTTCCCTATGATGGGCCAACAAGCTTCTTTTGGAAATGCGGCTCGGCCACCTACTCCTGGTATTGGTTGAATTGGCTTTGTAAAATTCTGATCCTCTTGTTCCCCTTCCTCCTGTCATGCCAAGATGTTTTGGATCAGTTATTGTTCTTTGTTTATGATTAGGTTTGTCTCATCAACATGGGATTCCTGGTGTCCGACAAATGACAACTGCACCTGGTTTGGGGCCACCTATTCAGGTTGCACTTCAGGGTGATGGAGCAATGCAACCTAATCAGCAAAAAATAAGTGGACTGGTTTCAGAGGATGTCTTTGGGAACCAACTCAGTAATGGAGAGAAAAATGGACTCAATTTGACACATCAAGATGTAACGGATTCAGAGAAAAAGGTATTGCATTTCTCTTTTTAATTCATCCACCACAAATTCACTTGAAAAAGGTGGCCTGCAAGAATGTTCATGTCCAGAATTAATCAATTCTCTTAAACAGCCAGTTGTTTCCTCTGTTTTTTATTTCCTTTTCTGTATATAATCTACATGCACATGGACCTTGTCCATGTCGTTTCCTTCCCATCTTGCACTATATCTTTTGTTCATCTGCCAAAAAAAGAAGAAGAAGGAGAAGAAGAATTACTGATTGATTCTTTTTCTTTTTCTTTATTTATTTATTTATTCTGCTTTGTCTGTTTTTCTGTTGTTGTTAGTAGGGGTGGGGTTGGTTTAAATGTTGCATTCAATAATTCTGTCAAGCATTTCTTGAGATTCCTGATCTTCCTTCAGCTTGTCCCGGGGCTATTGAACCCTTTCTCAAATGCCTTATTTGCTGCTATTCTAAGGTTTTGGTCAAGATAAATATTTGCAATTAGGAGCCTGTGATCTCTGAATACTTCAGAATAGCTGTAAATGAAAGATCAATTAGAAGTAATTGCCTTTCTTTTTCCTGTTCTCCTACTCCTTAATTCTTCTTTGGTTTTAAGTGAGTTACTCCTAAATGGTTTTGAATAGCAGCATATTATGCACTTCAGAGGGTTTTGACTATCTAGGTTTGCCTTCTGTAGTGTAAGCATATGAGATACTCTTCACTGAAGAGTTTACATATAAAACAAAATGAGATATTAACCTGAATGTCTTTTTCTAATTCCTGATAGGTTGAAGCAACAGAAAATGTGATTCTGGATTCTAAAGAGAAAATTGAGTTGTACCGCACAAAAATGCAGGAACTTGTGAGTTGTTTTCCTTTGTTCCGTTACTTTTTTCTTAATTCTTTTAACATGTACGCTTCCTTTCTTGTTTTCTATATACTGTAAAAGTTCCTGCTGTTCTTTTTATTTTTTATTCTTGGTTCTCAGGTTCTATATAAAAGCAGATGTGATAATCGACTTAATGAAATCACAGAAAGGGCATCTTCAGATAAGCGGGAGGTACTTATTAATATGAAAACTGTGTTTGTTCTCATTTATTGAGCTCAAAGCTCATGGAATCTATGACAACAATTTATGATTCCAGGCTGAGTTTGTGACTAAGAAATATGAAGAGAAGTATAAGCAAGTTGCAGAGATAGCATCTAAACTAGCAATGGAAGATGCCAGATTTCGTGATCTTCAGGTAAAACTGCTTTCCTGCATGAAGCGACGGCCTTCTGATGATTCAGCTGCATATGCTCCTTAATTCCCAAATTAATTTGTCTCCAGTATTGTTGCCCTTACTTTTGAAATTTTCTTTACTCAACCCAACAACCCAAGCTATACAGTCCCAACAACACAGAATTGTAAACATATGAGATTTGCTACAGGAGAGCACCTCTATCCCATATTCGTCAATGTTGGGCCAGACCCTCTGTTATATTGGCCTGTCGTGTATTCCTCACCTAAACCATTGACCTATTGCCTTTACATTGTTCCTAGAGGTTCTTCTTTTTCATTTTGAACAATATTAAAACATTACATCACCAAAGATGCCAACTCTGACCTCTGTAAGCTTGGGCCTGAACTGCTGCCTTCATGCATTTGAGAATTTTGGGATGCACTCTGGAATTTGGATACCAATTGATCTTACTTATTATAAAGAAATTTGGATACCAACTGATCTTGGCTCATGGTGACATTTTGTTTATTGGTTGCCTAGCATTTGGTACCATGAGGGCTTTCTAGCCTGGCCTTATGGAATTAGCTCTTTGAAAATCTTGTGAAATGATTTGGAGTTCTACTTTATTTATTTCCAGGGAAGGAAGAACGAGTTGCATCAAGCAATTATCAAAATGGAACAGGGTGGCAGTGCTGATGGTATTCTTCAGGTAGATAGTAATCTAATTAATTAATCATTGAGAATTTTGTGTAAACATATCTTTAACTTCAATTACTGGTGGCTTCTATAGGTTCGAGCTGATCGCATACAGTCAGATCTTGAAGAGCTAATCAAGGCTTTGACAGATCGTTGCAAGAAACATGGATTAGATGTTAAGTCAACTGCAATAATTGAGCTTCCCATTGGTACCCTCAGCCCCATGTTTACCCTCTATCTTATTCTTTCCTATGGATTCCTGTTCATTTGTTGACAAGGCTGTTTAATTCTATAACTTACTACTATTTGGTGTTTCACTTTTGCAAGGAACCTAATTGGAACCCCTTACATTCACTAGTATCAGAAATTTTACAATTGTATGAACTATTATGTTTTGTGACTCATATCCTTTTGTTTACAGCTGTCTATCGATCTGAAGTTTGTGAAACCTATTATGATGCCCTTGTTCCTTTTTCTATTTTCTTTTTCTTTCTTTTTTCTCCTTGAAGTTAACGCTTTCCCACATCTTCCATTATGATAGCTAGGAGAACAAAAGTTCACTTATTAGAATAACTTACTAAAATATCTTGGGGAGGATAATTACGGTTACTCGCTTTTATTATAATTTGAGGAATACGGATAATTCTAGTTATTGTGGCTTTCATCAATATTTTGGGAAAGACAACTCTAATTATATTTCTGTACAATTAAAACTGTCTTGTTTCATTTCCACAGAATTAATCCAAAAAAAAAAAAAAAATCATACTGGCCCTTCATGCTGTCATGGCAAACTTCAATCTATTTATGCAAACAGCAATTTGCATGGATATATCCTCCTACCTTTCTTGCAGGGTAGGGAAGTGCTGCTCTTGCATAGTTGCATTTAACCTAAGTTCTTGATGTAGTGGTTCAAGCATGCTGAATCTATCAAACACTGATATAAATGTAGATTTCATTGTAGGGAAGAGTTGTGTTTATCATATTGTTATCTCCTCATTAGAGCCTTTGGGACACCTTTTCTAGTAGCTCTAATGTCAAACAGAAGTAGGTGCTGTAGATATGTAACTTCATTGATAACAACTTTAATTTTGCTTTCTAATTAGAGCTCCATATTTCCAGCCTCACTTGTCTAGGTTTGAATAGGCTTACAATTAATTTACTGTTCACATGGCAATATTTTATAAGAATCATACGTTTTTTTTTTCTGTTCTTTTTTTTTTCATATAATTCAGAAATTTTGATATGATTGTTACTTTTCATCCATCACCTTTTAATATGCGATGATTTTTTTTAAGGTTGGGAACCTGGATTTCAAGAGGGAGCTGCTATTTGGGATGAAGATTGGGATAAGTTTGAAGATGAAGGTATGCTCCCCATGGTTCCTGAACTGGAATGCTATTTATATTCTTTCTTGTTTCTGTTTCTTGACTTGAATAATGCATGCTTTAATTCCTGAATATACTATTTTTACACATCAAAATTTGGTAGATGGATCTGTTAATCGCTTATTTGAGATTTGTCCTGACCATTGTTTTCTCTTTCAGGACTTTCGTTTGCCAAAGATTGCGCTGTTGATGTGCAAAATGGAGTAGGCTCTCCTAAATCAAAATCCACATCTATTCAGAAAGATAATGCTTCGAGTTTCGGTGAACATGGCATTGAGAATGAATCTGCATATACCCACAGTGAAGATGACTTGGCTAGAAGCCCACCTGGCAGTCCAGGTGGCAGGACTTCACTAGAAAGTCCATCTCAAGAACTTTCAAACAACCATTTCAGAAAGAGCAGTGAAGCAGACACTGAAATCCATAGGTATGGGGCATGTCGTTGTCTGTTTTTTTCTTTGTTGATTACTTGTTCTTCAATCATGATGGCACTGAATCTCACTCTTTCTGGGAACAGAAGCTTTGATGAACCAAACTGGGAACCATCCTTTGACCACAATGACGACACAGACTCCATTTGGGGCTTTAACCCCAGTACAACCAAGGTGGGCCAAAATTTCCAGGTGCACATTTCCTTTACTTTTCACCGGGATATATGTTACACAGAACCTTCAGATGTGCAGAGTGTAAATGTAGGACAGGACATGACAAGTGTGTGGGCATAGGGCAAGTCTCAAAACATGCTTGCTTTCAAAACATATACCTGAGCTTATCCTATAAGTCGAGGAGATGAAAAATTTCCTGGTTCCTTAAAATGAGTAATGGACTGTAACATGGTACTTTAACATTCAAGGTTTGCCCAATGATGACTCTATATACATTCCTACACTCAGACATGCTTACCCAAATTCACCCAGTGATGGATAAAGGATTCCAGGTATCCAAAATATTTACCTATATGCTTATCTGCATGTTTGAGATGGGGGTAGAAGAGCAGTCATACTGTAAATGTCATAGGGGTATCCGGCCCAATGTAGTATAAATCCACTTGCTGTAACCATTTTGAGATTTAACCTAGCTGTATAAGCCTAACCATGTGATACAGAGTCGAGAGTTTTCTTAATGGTCGATGTGATGTGGCATAATCTACCAATATGATAATAATAACATTTATACTAATGTTTATATGATGCAACTACTTTGGAGTGCTTTACCCTATGTTTGGTGCTTGCAAATTTTGAGGGAGAATGAAAGGGAAAGAAAATAGGGAGGAAAATATGACGAAAGAAATTGTGAAGGAAATGAACAATGGATTTGAAGTTAATAGAAATTTTTTACATACCTATTCAAACTCATTTCACTTATTTTTTATTTTTTATATAAAGATTAAATAGTTTGAGAATGTATAAGTTCATAATTAATTTTAATTATATTTTATTTTGCTTCATCTTTTCCGTGATAAAAAACAAACATGAGAAAATCATTTTTCTTAAAGTTCTTTTGGTACTTTCTCTAGAACCAAATGTAGCATTAATGTGCTTGGTATTATTCTATGCTTTGTATGAGGATGCTGTCAGGTCAGCTGCTTAACCATAATAACATTTATACTCAATTTTGGTTATAGCTTTACTGATCTTCTCCTCCTAACTTGTGTCATCCTGCAGGACTTTGATTCTGATAAGCACAGGGAAAATGATATCTTTGGATCCGGCAACTTGGGAATAAATCCAATAAGAACCGAATCCCCACATGATGACCCATTCCAGAGAAAGAGTCCATTCAGCTTTGAGGATTCTGTTCCTAGTACTCCACTCTCCAAGTTTGGCAACTCCCCGCGGTACAGCGAGTGGGCAGGAGAGCACCACTTTGATATGAGCTCAAGGTTTGACTCCTTCAGCATGCACGATGGTGGATTTTCTCCCCCACGGGAAACTCTCACGAGATTTGACTCCATAAGCAGCAGCAGAGACTTTGGCCATGGTCAGGCAAGGTTCGACTCCTTAAACAGCGGCAGAGACTTTGGCCCTGGTCACGCAAGGTTCGACTCCATAAGCAGCAGCAGAGGCTTCGACCATGGTCAGACCTACTCTTTTGATGACTCAGATCCATTCGGTTCAACTGGTCCATTTAAGGTCTCATCGGACAATCAAACTCCAAGGAAAGGTTCTGATAATTGGGGTTTCTAGTTGGCTGCTCAACCCTACTCTTCTGCCATTTGCTCTTTCCTCCTCTTCCTCCCAACTTTAAGGTTTGTTCCTGTTATGGCCATTTTTCGTGTTATATAGCCCGGAACATAATCTAGCAGTTGTAAAGTTGTTTGGTATTATTGTCTTGCTGTAGTCACCAATTTTTTTTTCAAAAAAAAAAAAAAAAGAATTCTGGGCGTGTTGGGATGAAAACTATCTTAATTTTCTGATTCCAAATTACTTAAGAAAAAAAAATCTTGTGTTTTTATCTACATTGTGTATAGTGGAATAGCTTACTGAGTGTAGTATTTCGGAATCTTAGTCTGCCGTCCATGTAATGATTTGCAACTTGTAGCAATATTTAGAAAATCCTAATATTTGGCTTTGATTTCTCATGTGTGCTAGAGGCTGCCATATTTTTTGAGCTTTACCACCTTGTATTTTTTTATTTATTTAAATAAAAATATTCTAGTGAGTCATGGAAAAACGGAAATTGAAAAGTAAAGGCTTTAGAATGATATTCATATGGAATAAGATAAACCGGAGGAGAACGAAAATATGTCCTAACATATTAGGAGATAGGACAGTTTGGCCCTTCTACATCACCCAAAATCAATTGTGAGTTTGAAAAATAAGATTTTAATTGTATAATAAATTAGATTTTTAATTGTTCTGAATATATGTATTGAATAAAGTAGAGATATAAAAAATTTAAATAATTTTGTTGATTTCAATCTGAAGGTTAACATTTAATTCAATAAATCGTCTAATTACAAAAATTCAATTATTAATATTTTTATTTTTAAAAATGCTATTTTTCTATTTTAACTGAATTTAACTAATCATATTTATAAATACCTTTTTCGTTTTATATTTTATAATAGAACAAAATAAGACGATATCATGAAGAATAATAAGAGGAAAAAAATTATTAAGGAAAATTATTTTAAAATATGATACGCAATTTACATTAAAGGACTTGATCATGGAAAAAACACTTCCAAGCATCTCCGCTAGAAAGTGAATCAGATTCTCACACAATCACATTTTATTTTATTTTATTTCATCAAATAAGCTAATTATAAAAAATTATTGTAAAAATGATTCCAATGCCCTAAAATAAAATCCCAAACGGGCTTTAACCATGTAGCATTTAATAGACAAGCTACTCCCAACTAATTTTATAACAAACGTTAGAAAAAAATAAGCACCAAGAATGGCTGTAGAACCATTCATTTTTTTTTTCCTAATAAATTAATTGATTCACAAGAAAATAAAAAATTACACCATGCAAATCTCCCCTAGTTCAATTCAGGATCCCTTCTTTCTTTCTACTTTTCTCTTTCCATTTTGAGCTCCAAAGCACATTTACCGCTTACCAAAGTGAGGCTCCAGGCTGATACCAAAGTACCAAACCAAGGATTGGATGTTAAAACTGTTGTGGCCATTCAAGGAATCTGGGTTATACCTGAAAAAAACTACTTTTCATTGCTCCCCCGTGCTTATGCTTTCTATATCTTTCTGAACTTGATCAAAAGCAGATAGCATTGAAGATCGCATGTTTGCTATTTCTACTATCGTCTCTAGGGCTGCATGAAGATTGAACTTTCAGAAGAGGTCATACGCTCATTTCCATGGGTGGATGTGTGTGCTTTGGCAGGACAAATATAAAATTCTATCTGTTAAGAGTTGAAACCAACCAACCCCATATCCTATGAAAAGCAGCATAGAGAACAAACGACTACCAGTATAGGCTTCAGGCAACAATACTTTGTATGCAGGAGAGGACGAGAGTTGAAGTGAAGTAACTTACCTGTCTCGAATGAAAACTGGGCAGCACGAAGCTTTGGAGAAACCAATGTTCCAAACACTGAAAGTGATTTGTGTCGCTGTTTCTGAACCTGAAACAGGAGCAGCAAGTTTCATTGAATGTGTCCTCCATCTATGGTCAAATTTCACAGATTGCAGAACTGTAGTCTGTGCATGTCCGAGATGCACAACATGCATCTTACACCATAGAATCAAAACAAAAAGATAACTGTAACAAAGATGCTGATTCTAATAATGTGTCCAAAACGGCAAAAACGCTAAAAGAGTAATGTTCTTATAACACAATAAATTTGAGCTTCTACTCATTAGGAAAAACTTACTGGGCTGTCAAGTGAAAGTGGGGATCCATTACTGGTAGGGCTTTTACAGGTTGGGCTTTTCTCCTGAATTTCTTGTGGTTCTTCATAGAGATAAAAGAGACAATGTGAGAAACCAGGTATCACCCACCAAGAACATCTTTTATCAGAAACAGCATAGAAATGAAGTCAAACATTTCCGTACTTTAGTATGAAAATATGATAGTCAGGACCCAAAAAAGAAAAGGTTTCCAAAATGTGAATGCACCTTATACACCATGCAATTGGTTGTAGGTCTTTCAATTTGTCTTATGTCTACTTGAAGTGTACATTAGACTTCATCAACGATAATCTATAAGCATGCCAAATGAGAACATAAATATACCATCCAACTGGGAGGTTCCGCGATATCTTAGCTGCGGGCTAACAGATTTCTTCTGCAGCTCATCCCCATCAAATTTTGCTTCCCCAGAGCAGCACTTTCCATTATCGGAGGATGCCCATTTGCATAATGTAAAATGAGGTTGATTCATCTTGGAGTCGACTATACAAGATCATGAATAATAAAATTTCTATGATGAGAAACACTTTCAGGAAACTAATCAGTATCTTTTATAAACAAAGTGAATGGAAACAAATTGACATACACAACACAACATTTTGTGAGGGATCCAAGATAGAAATCTCCTTCACAAAGAAGGGAAACAAAGGCTCACAAACTTGATATGTCAACAGAGATTATATCAACTTTCTAATATTCAAATATTCTGCTTGTAAAATTTGTAGTTTTTTCTTCTATAATTTCTGTCTTCATTACACATTTTGGTATTGTTTTTGAAATTCGTTTAGCATCAAAACTTAGTGTCACCCCAAAACCCTTATTTGATAAAACAATAGCATAAAGACATATCATTCGATTATGGGAAACCAGTCAAGAATGTTCAACCCCTTCCCCAACAACAGTCTATCGAGTGAACCCGGACCTTGAACAATGGGCTTTCATTCCTATGTGGGTGTGCCGACCAGTAGAGCTGTGAGGGAACACGAAGAGCACCGTTTCTTCCATCCATTACAATCAACCATAAACTACTTCAATGTTTCAATAGAAATCTCCACAGACACTTCCAATTACTTTGCCACAAACACCCATCTAGCTGCTCTGTCTAACTATATTATCATCACTTTGCAATCCTCACACTCACAGGCCGTTGAAAACTCAAAGCCCCACTCTTCAGACAATCAATTATTACAAAAGAAATCAATAATATATTTAATCTGCACACACCCTTGAAAACTCAAAGCCCCACTCATCATACAGTCAATCATTTCAAAAGAAATCAACAACATATTTACCATCATCTTCAGTCACGCGCAATGATGTAGCAGCAGAGTGAAGTTTGAGGTCAAACAAAGAACTGCTGAT
The DNA here is from genome assembly GCF_004353265.1 of Vitis riparia. NCBI lineage: Eukaryota > Viridiplantae > Streptophyta > Magnoliopsida > Vitales > Vitaceae > Vitis > Vitis riparia. The sequence continues at coordinate 750,089 of NC_048448.1, read as the reverse complement.
GCGTGAAGCACCCATTGAATGTCGAGCACTGGCCAATTCCAACCATCCCTGTAGACATGGAACTTCATAAAAACCATATACACATCCACAATGGTACCTATATTCGCAATAAGAAAAAGTAACCCATATGCATATCCACAACATTCCATCTCATTAAAAAAAATGGAAAAAAAAATATAAATAAATAAATGAAAACTATAGAGGATTTCAGAGGTTAACTGCCATTATAGCTGCCATCTAAAACTCGTTAAGGTTAAAGCCGACCATAAAAATCAAGATTATCGATCCAAATAGGATTTGTACAATTCGCCCTTGCCAACACAGAGACATACAAGAAGAATCACCTTTTACCATTCCATCTTTGTGAAAAATAAAAAATAAATAAAAACATCAACAAAGTATTCTGAATTGTACTAAATTCTCAAATTCGAACGATCTGAATCAAATAAGTAGGGATTCAATATCAAATCGAGGATTTATCAGTCAAAAAGAAATGGAGAAGAAGGTGGGATCTAGTTGCGGCCACACTTCTACCTGACGAAGCGTGGAAGACAGAGAATCGATTAGGGTTAAGTATGCATCCATTGAATCGAGAAACGTCACAACATTTTCTCCTTCGTCCAATTGTTCTTCTTCGAGCTGATTCTCGGAGGTTCGTGCTTTGTCTTGATCTTCCATTGATACCAGCGTTGATCACACCCGCAGCACCTGCTCTAGGGCGAGGTTATGGAGCCTTCACTGTGCTATGAAACGCTGCGTTTTAATCTGAGAAGGGAAAATTAGAATAAAGATATTTAAAATTTTATATTTTTATTTTTAAAATGTAAAATAAAATTTATATTTAATAATATTTTTATAAAAATAAAATATTACATAATAACAAAGATATGTAACATGGAAGTTAAAAAAGAAGCAATTTTAGGTTGATAGAATACTTATTACTTAAAAAATAACTTAACATGGAAGTTTTTTTTTTTTTCTTGTGCAAACTCAATTTTGGATACAAATAAATTATAATTTTTTTTAACAAATATGTCTCAATGAAAATACTAAAACACCCTTCAAGTTCAATACATTCCCATCAACTTTTTTTTTTCCCTTTCTTTTATTTCTCTTTAAGAAAGCTTTTGAACAATAGATAAACAAATAATTATTTGAAATGATGCTAGAAGTGCATCTATACTACTTTTTTTTCTCTTTTTTCCTTTTTTCGCTTGTTGTCCCCCCTCAGCTCACCCTAATCCCGAGCCTTTTATTCTTCTAACGTAAACTCCAAGGCTTCACACTAAGTCTTCACTGACATAATATGCATACTTAAGTAGAATCAGACGAATCGTTGTTGTCTAATAGGAATCTTCCTCATATTGCTGTTGATATCTTCATATCACGCGACCTCTTATCATTACACCATTGAATCCCCCACTCCTTAGCTTGTTGTGCAGTGGCAGTACCAATATCCACTGGGGGTTTAGAAAATGAATGATTGATAAAAGTATTTCAAGTTATAAGACTATATGGTTTTTGAAATGTTCGACATTGTACCTTGGAGATCCATAAAGGGGCTCAACACTTCCTCAACTTCTTTTAGATGTTTTCATTTATAAATTATTCATAAACCTTTTTTTCAAATTATTTTTACAATAAATACTTGTCAAAAAATACATAATTATCAAAACTTAAACTATATCAATGTGGATAAAACACGATATTAATATATAGATTAAAAACTATATATATATATATATATATATATATATATATATATATAAGATGTTGAAATTAACCTTAAACCTAATTCAATACTTTTTATGTGGCAAAAAAGCTAAGTAGTAGAAAAAGATTTTGTTCCAGAGTTTATTGACAAGAAAAAGGGAAAAAAGAAAAAAATAATAAAATAAAAAATGTGTGGCAAAAAAAAAAATGATGGAAGAGTATTTTAGGTATATTAGTAATATGTAGGTATACGTGTTTAATAATATTTATGTTTTAAGATAAATGCGTAAATAAGGTGGATGCGTGCACGAATTTTTTAAAGTTATATACAAATTATTTTTATATTTAATCATTTTTTTTATAATACTAATATTATTTTTTAATAACTACGATGTTGAATTTAATTTGAATTTCTTATCAATCTAAATGGAAAATAATAATAAAACATCTTAAAGGAAGTTAAAATAACAAGAACTATAAATGATAATCAAACATAATAAATATAAAATAATTATATGTTGGATTCGGTTTTGATTATCTCATCTGATAAACCAATTGACGTTCAATGAGAATAGGTTAAACCTTTTATGACATTCGACATCATACCTTATCACTCTATTATAAAAGTCATCATTAGTGATCCATCATTAGGCTTAAGAGTGATATTATTACACCCCAACAATTTATCTCTTAATATGATCTCGTGAGTTGAACTTATGACTCTTGATTTTAATATCGTTATGGTACCAAAAAATAAAAAGTATTTTAATTTTATTCTCCAAACACACCTTAACCCAATATCCCCTTGCTTCTCACTTGATTATGAAAAACATTAAAAGGCAAATTATTTTCATCAATCTTAATAACATGGAATATAATATCATTAGTACAAAAATATTATTCAATGATTTTTTAATCCCTCGTTAAATGCTTATGGAATAAAAACGGTCAAAATAAGTTCATATATTAAAAATTATTTTTCTAAATATGGTATAATTTTCTCTATTTTAAATCAAATACTTATAAGGATTATTGGATTAAAAGGGTAATTGGAAACCCAATTTTAAAAATAGAACCAATAATCTCTTTTTGATAAAAATATTTTAATTATTTTATTATTGAAATAACCCTTTCTCATCAAACATATTGTAAATAGTTTTTTTTTTTTTGCTCTAACATATTGTAAATAGTTAAAATTATAAAATACATTTATTTAAAAATGGGTTACTTTCAAACACGGAAATGATATTCGTATGGGAAATATTTTATTCATTTTTAGCCAATTATTTCTAGTTATTATAATTCCCAAATGGTGCGTTTGGCGGAGCAAGGGAGCGCGAATCAAATGCGAACGCGCAGAATCAACTGTATACAACTGTTTGGTTTGTTTCGTTTTTGGGAGGAGCGATGGAGGGAATGGTGAAGAAGTATCAGCAGAAGTTCAGGAAGGTTAGAGACGAAACAAAACGGTGGGACGAGCTTCAATCTCGATTGCTTTCGCAGTTCCGAAATGCCTCTTCCATCATTGAGCGCTTGCAGGTCTCTTTCTCAAACCCTACTTCACATTTTTGAATTGTAATTCACTGTATTTTGCTCTTCCTCACTGAAGTTTGGACTTTGTTTTCTTTAGGCGATTCAAAATTCCAAGAAATACGGTACTTTGAAATGCATCGATGGGATCGGCGATGCAGTGTTAAGAAAGCAGATGGAGTCTTTGGAAACCATTTTGCTCTCATTGAAAAAGACTCTGTAAGGATTATTTTTATTTTATTATTATTATTATTATTATTATTATTATTTGGTCTTGAGCCTCTGTTTGGTTGCTGAGAAAACGGAGGAAAGCAAAGGAAATTATAATTCCAATCATACGTTTGATTTTGTTTTGGTTTCCAGCGCTGAAGATGAAAAGCCTCACCTCCACCGGGTTATTTGATTTTTTAGTTATTGTCTACATTTTCTGTTTTAGCCAAAGTAAGCATTAGGTTTTATCTTGATCCAGATAGTGCTATGTAATTTATCGAGAAGGAAAGTTTTGCCATTAATTTCCATTATTCTTGATTAGTTAAGTTGGTGATACATATAAACTGATTCTGTTGTTTAATTGTTAAGGAATTGAAGTTCAGTGATGTTTACTTGTTTATTGTTTTAGCATTCCAGGAGAATATATATTTTTTTTGTTCTTGCACGGTGGCAGCTTATATCTCAATGTATAACCTAAGTTTTTTCCGTTGTAACTTGAATAAAACCTGGCATATAAATTGCTTCTGCTGTTTAATTGTTAAGGAATTGGAGTTCATTGGTGTTTGTTATTTTAGGAGAAATATATATTTTTTCCTTGCAGGATGGCATCTTATATCCTAATTTATAACCTAAGATTTTTCTGTTGAACTTGAATGAAATCTAGGAAAGAGTTTCATGGTATTGTTTCGTCTCTTGAGAAGATAGTTCGAGATGGTAGACAGCTAGTTAAGGGGGGATCTGTCAAGCTCACCATGAAACAACTGCAACAACGAATTGGTGTAAAACCAAGCCTTGCGGATTGCTTGGATGGGCTTAGCCTTCTTCATGAGATGCACCAGTCTGAGTATGAACTGTTTTCAAATTTATTTCCTAATAATTTTGTACCCTTTTATAGGAAATCCGGCTATTAAGCCACTGGGTTGTTTTGTTCTTTGTTATTTTATTTTTTTATCTTTAAAAGGTGCACCATATCTAATTCTTTAACTAAAAATTAGATCGATAGATAGATAGATAGATAGATTGATAGATAGGTTGTCATTCTGTTTAGTTTTATGAATAATGAACTAAATATTGTTTTTTGAAGTGTCTTGGACAAGCAGTTTTCTAGAAGTGCCATTCGGGGTTATGGGTTTGGGTGTTTTCAGTTGAGCCAGATAGCTTAATTCATGACTGCCTTGATGTACAACTTTGTTTGACATCCAGCTACCATACTGCATTACTTTGTGATTGCTTCTGTTCTGGTATTTTCTTGAGGAACTTTAATTTCCATTTTCCCTCAAATAGAGTTTGTTTGGTTATAAGACTTTGGGAAGGCATTTTGCTTTCCTTAGTGAAGCAAATATTCAAAAGTTGAATGCACTTTTAATAGTGTGTCCTTGTTCTGCCTCTAGCCCTCTTATGTTTTAACCTCAATTCACAAAAAGGTTGCGTCCGGTTAATACATGCTCATCTTGAAATATCAAACCTAGATGGATCATTCCTCTCTTGATAAATTAAAGTCAACCCACAAAAGTTGGGCTAGGGGTTGTGACTGCAGTTTTGGTTTAGAAGGAATGCAATGTGCTGCCAAACTACATTGCTGAAGATATAGGCCAAGATCACTTGCAAATTACAACAATGTGAAATTTTAATTTATTCTATAAAACATCAGTGGACTATAGCAAATTGCTTCCCCAAGGGAGATCTCGGTTTTCTGTTTTTGTTTCTCCATTATCTAGTGCATAAGCAGAAATAATTCATAAGGTCGTGTTGTAAAGAAGGCTTGCTTTTCTTGTACTATGTGCTGGTGCACTTGCACATACACACATATATCCAGATGCACAGAAACTGTGGTGAGACCATCACCTGCTCATTTTCATTGTCGACTTTCATGTGTGCTTATGATCATGAGGTCTGACTACTGAGATTGACTTATCATGGATGAAACTTGATATCTCACGCAATTCTACTTTTCCAGGTACCTTCTTAAATCATCAGTGGTTTCAGCACTTTCAACACTTACCTTAAAGCCCAGGTACTTAGAGTTAAGATTAGTCCCAATGCAGTGTACACATGCACATGTGTCAGTGCATATTTGATCCATTCCAACCAATCTAAGGCTTATGAATCTTTGTTGGTACATTTACATTGCAGCGCCAGTGATTTAGGTGCTCTCCATCAGCTCTTAGTTGATCAGCCCAACATCCCCAAAGAGGAAGGTAGGCAATGGATTCCATATTGTAGAAAGTGATGTACATGATTAATACTTCTAGTCCTTAAAATTTTATCTTGCAAATTTCTATGTTTTGCATTATCAGCATAAATGCAGAGAACTCTGTAAATGTATCAACAACTAGTAATTCAATTTTTGGTTTTCTTTTACGTATCAAATAGAAAAGTAAATTTGAAGGTATGAAAAATAAAATAATTCATAAGAACCATTTATGCAAATACAATATAAATAGCATCATCATATCTACCATTGATACTATATTTTATCAGAACTTCCATCTTAATTGAACTTGTTATGTGTTGTGTGATTGAGGCTTAACCATCTACTCTTTTGCACTACCATAGCATATTTCTACTGATCATAAAATGCTCACTCTACCTGGTTTGTATGTTTTCTATGCAGTGCAATTCATCTTTGACATCGTATTTGCTGAAGAAATCTGCTGATTCTCTCTATAGGGTTGATGAAAAACTTCTTTACCTTGCCAACCTGTGGGATTATAGAGCAAAATGGAAACTTCATTGGTTTTGAGGGGCCATGGTCACAAATGACTTCAATTTTGGCTTCCTAGAGACTCCCTGGATTCATAAAGGGAAATCGACATATTCAGTTTGGGAAACATGATGTGTCAAATGGATGCAGATAATCAATTTCACTTGTACTTGGTTATAAAACGATCAGATGATGCATGCCAATCCCTGTAGATTGTTCCCATGTGCATGATGATGGGGTAGTTTTGTCATAAAACGATCAGGCAGCGTATAACACCCCCTTTAATTGTTCGCATGTCCATGATAGTGGGGTAGCGATGCTTAGCTCATTGTATAAGATCTATCATGTCTGCAAATTTTAGCTTTATACTGTTCCTTGGTTACATGATTGTTCATCCTGACATGGAATAACTTTAGATGGGTGACACAGAATGAAGAATGATGTATCAACATTACACCTTCTTTAAACATGCATCCTTTTATTTGAATGTACCTACACTTGCAGGAGCCCAAAATCATGAAGTTACTCACTCGAACTGAATGCTGTTCATCTTCTTATTGCATGTCAAGGGCCAGTTTGTCTGATGGAGTGTTGTATTTTGCAGCAATTTGGGCAAGTATCCTTACTTTTGACTATTGCTCGACTTTAAAAACCCTATTATAGAGTTATTCTTTCAGACTTGGTATAACAACTAGTCATGCTCATAATTTTACTTCTTAGTCTTTATGTTTGAACAGAAGAAATTAGTCATTTCTTTTTTGTACACTTTTGTGAATTGGGGTTGAGTGTATTTAGAGGATCATTTTTTTGTCCATGATTGCTTTTATAGAATGACTTTTGTCTAATTAGGAGAAAGGTTTTTCGTCTTTCTTTTTGCATAGCTTCTTGGGTGTTGTTTGTATACTTCATATGTACTTTTTTCACCACTTCTACATGTTGCTAATACAAACTCTTATTTACCTGTCAAAAAAAAAAAAAAGAAATTAGTCATTTATTCATGTGGCATCCTGCTGAAAAAAATGGCCTTACTGTTTCCTTTGATTTTTATTTTTTTTCCATGTCTGCATTTTTGTTGTTACAGGCTCTCTATATATGCCAAAAGAGGATCCACTGATTTGAGATTTTCTGCTTGCAAAAAATCTGTCAGTAGTTTCTGGTCCCTGTTCTTAATGGCATTTTTTCTAAGTAATGGATGTCGTTACTTGTTAAATCTACTTGCGATGAGGTCTTCTTCTGCATTCATTGATGATTATCTTCTGTCATATTTATGTTATGCATTCAATTCAATATCATTATTGTTCATACTTACCCAGAGAGTGCCAACCTGAGGCCTTCGCATACTTGGTATATCTGAGAATAAAAATGGGAGTAGGAATGAGAGAATAGAGGTTAATCAAAATACCAGTCGGTTTTTGTTTCCATGAGAATGATTTTTACTTGCTATTCTCATCTGAAAATATATTGAATTTTCCTCTCCCATTCCCAAATCAATTATTTGACTACTAGGAATATTCTTATTTCCGAACAGTTGAATCTTTCTTCGTGTTTCAAATATGAAGATATATGTTTTCCTGAAAAACAGCAATCAGCACTAGTACTCAATGTGACCTGTTCTCTAGTCTAAGCGTGTTTCTCTGCAGACCGAAACTGAAATTGACTTGTAATTCAGAAGACATGACCATTTCTGTGTGAGCGCAAGTTGTCGACCCCCAAAATATGAAGAGATTTGACCGTATCTGCAGCTGTCCAGCCACCCAAGTCAATACTTAGAATGTGCCCCCAACTTTTGGAAGCATTTAATTCACGAACCACCCTTTAATTGGAGACAAGAAAACTGACTCATTTTTTTATATTTAGTTTTCTCCATTTCCTTTGGTACAGTCGTTTTGTCAAAGGACAGGTTTATTTGGCATTTAATTTCAAAATAGTTTTTTACTAGTTTTTAAAAATAGTTATCAATTATTCCCAGAACAAAATTATTTTTAAACTTTTAAATGTAAAAAATAATTTTAAAATTTTTTTTTATAAAAGTATTATGCTAAAAGTTCTTAGAGTATTTTTTATATGTTTTAATTTTTTTTTTTAAACATTTTTACAAAATGTATGAAAAAACTTAAATTTATTTTGAAGAAAATAGTTTATTTTTAAAATAAATCTAGTTAAAACTGTATCTTTACTTTTCCATGATGCATATTGCTTTTATTTTTTGAAAAATAATTAATTATTATGGATGTAATTATGAATACTCTCAAAAACTCTCCTTGCTCTTCTCTAATGTATTTAAAAAAAAAAAAAAACTGTTACAAACACACGAAAAAACCTCACGATTTCAGTGTTTCAAGGTCGAAGTTAGGATTTTATGTGAATAAATGAGTCTAAGTAGAGATGAAGATGAAAGTAATTTTGACCTTTCATAATTATTTTATTTTATTTTTAAAAAGGACGGCTGCGAGAAATTTTGCAGGTCTCCTGACAAATCTGGAAAATTATATTTCTTCTAAAAGATATATCCAACGACCAAATATTAGATGAAGGTGGAAAAATAGGAAGGATAAATTTCCCCCTGTTGTAATCTCCTTACGGTTCTTTCCAAATCCACCAACCAAATACCAATGTCACATAACTTGACTAACCCTACGAAAATTTCATGTGCAACGCGTTGACCCAGCTGGTTACTTGGTCAAAAAGGATAACTAATTAATTTCTTTGAATAAATCACGTTTACCCAAAATATCTCATATCATAAATGAGAAAAATGGTATGTTTTCACTGTCGTTCACACTTGACAAAGACCCATTGTCATCCAGCTACATTTTTGATAAAAAATATCTCAAGTCAATTTTTTAATTGGAAAAATGATTAGAACGTAAAAAGGAGACTATAAAGATATAATTACATTTCAAAATTTCACGATATTGTTTTTTTTTTTAACTTTTCCGTAATGATATCAGTGGCATTTTTTAATGTGAAGAATATTCATATAGTATATTTATTCAAAAACCATTTTAAAGAAGTCTATATTTAATTTAATTTTTTCTATTTTAATTATTTGACTGGAAAATACGATGAATTCAAACTCTTGGTTTCTTCCTAGGGTTTGACCAAGGGAAATAGGTCCTTTTTTTAAACCCTTTCATCCCAAGAATTCATGAAGTGTGAAGCTCTAGTACGCAATCTTCTCCCTACAGTCCAACTAACACATCCTTATTTTCATGCTAGTGCCAAAAATCAAAGTCAAATCCTCTTCCCCAAGTAGAAAGGTCAGCTCCTTAATACAAATTAATAAGAATAATTTTTTTTTCTAAATCAACTATTTATTTATTTACATTAAACATAAACATAGTTTCTAACAAATTGAAATATATATATTTTTAAGTATTTCTCAGAATATTTAAAACATCTTAAATTTATTTTTAAAAATGAACTTATTTTCAATTCTCAGAATACTGTTACGATTTAAAAATTTATTAAACATATTTTTTTTCATTTAATAAAAAATAGTTCTCATAATTATTTTCGAGGGTTCAGCCGCCGGAGTGAACCCGCCCGGCCGCCTATTTTTAGCTGAACCTTTTTCCACTGGCTGACCGCCCATTAGTAGTTAAGACTTAAGAGACGAGTGAATTGCCGGCTAACGGTTACGCTACTGTGCAGCGGTGACAGTGAGCTTAACTGCCAGGCTGGTAGTGGGGACAGCAGAGGCTGTATCGTCATTCTCTGACGTATCTTTCTACGCGACACTCTGTACTGTGCACCGTAGATCGGCTCCGAGTCAAAACACCTCTCTCTTCCTTTGCATTTTCCCCCTTTTTCCTTTTTCCTTTTGTTTTCTTCATTCGTTGTTGCTTTCTCCCACCACACTTTTTTTCCTCTTTTCTTTCCTATCCTCCTACTTTTCTTCATCCAAAAATAAAATAAAATAGAAAAGAGAGAGAGACAGAGAGAGAGGAACCCTAATTATTGGGCTGGTTTCAGAATGAAAGAAGATGAAGTATTGATAGGGATCTGCTCCTCTCGGAACTAGAACTTGTGGGCTCGCCCGAAAAGACCTTGAAGGTTTTGGTGATTCACAGAAAGAAAGGTATCGTTTGTTAGGTTTTTATTTGCACTTTGAGTCTTGCTTGGATTGTTTTGTATTTTGTGAGCTTAAGATTAACCATATATAATCTCGTGATTGAGCAGTTAGGGTCGAATTTGATCCGGTTGTGTTGGGCCCAACTGGAGGTTTGATAATTGAGTTGCCTAATTTGCATCTGTGATATTAACTGATCGAATTTGAGATTTTATTTTATTTTTTCCTTGTGGGGATGGGTGGGAGATATTTTAGACTCACTTCAGAGCTTAGCTTGGGGGCGGTGGAGGTGTGGTTCATTGGATATTTTTGATAGAGTTTGTCGATTCTGTATTAGATCATCATATTTGTGGATTTGAGTGGCCTAATTTGCATTTCTTTTTTTCCTTTTTTGGGTGGGGGTGTTTAGACTAAATTCAGTGCTTAGCTTTGGTGATGTGGAGGTGTGATTTATTGGATGTTTTCAGCATACGTGCTCTTGTGGAAGAAGAGAATTACAATTGGAGGAGGCATTGCAATAGAATCTTGTTGACATCATTTTGTTTACATTTCAATAAAGGGTAATTTGGGATTTTGGAGTATCTGGATACTTGAGTCTCATAACAACTACATGGAATTCAGGGTATCTGACTAATTGTACTGAATAACTTTTAATAAGTTAAATCAGTGTGCTGGCCATTTGAATCCAACAATTCAGTTGCAGGGGTGTTTGGCTTCAGGTTGTGGCCACATAGACTTTTGTCAGTGTTATGAAAATTTGAATCCAGCAATTTAGTTGCAGTGGCATTTGGCTTCACTGTTTTTCTCATGTGGATTTTTTATGGAGTTTGTAAATATGCATTAGCTCATCATATTTGTGGATTTGAAATGATAGTTGAGATGTGTTATTCAAGAACCATATACCACCTGGGATTGGAAACTTAATCCCAAATCTGAAAGCATTATTGGTTTTTCATCTGATCTGAACAACTTCCCTCATGCATTTCTAATACGGATAAGTAAAACTACAAGTTCTCTGCGCTTTTGCTCCATCTCGTTCATAACCAAATGGGGGATTTAAGATAGTTTAGATTTACTTTCTATGTTTAATGTCCACAGTTATTTTTGATCCAGATAGTTGCTGTGTTTTTCATGTAATCCTCAAAATTACAATTTTTCTCCATCGATGCTGTTTTAATTGTTGTCAGAAAGTAATTTTCTATATCATCATCATCAATGCTATTATTTTGTTATTCTCGAAATTGGGTCATTTTTACCTTCATATTTAGAATCTTTACTGCTTGTACCAATTTTTGGAAGCCCAACTATTGGTGCACTGGTTTATCATGTAAAATTTTTCTTCTTGTTGTATGTGGTTTAGATAAGATGGCTGGAAGCTGGGATGGGAGTTATGACCCTGGTAGCCAGTCAGATGAGAGCCATCATTTTGAGAGGTCACATTTAGAGCCTATCTATGATTCTTTCGTTTGCCCTCTAACAAAGCAAGTTATGCGTGATCCTATTACCTTAGAAAATGGGCAAACTTTTGAGCGAGAAGCAATCGAGAAGTGGTTCAAGGAATGCAAAGAGAGTGGAAGGAAGCTGGTTTGCCCCTTAACATTAAAAGAGTTAAAAAGCACAGATCTGAATCCTAGTATAGCTTTGCGGCACACCATTGAGGAATGGACTGCTAGAAATGAAGCTGTTCAACTTGATATGGCTCGTAGATCATTATCTCTGGGCAGCCAGGAAGTTGACATTCTGCTTGCTTTGAAGAATGTGCAGTACCTGTGCCTGAAAAGTCGATCAAATAAGCATATTGTGCGGAATGCAGATCTGATTCCCATGATTGTTGACATGTTGAAAAGCGGCAGCCGCAGAGTTCGGTGTAGAGCTTTAGAAACACTTCGAATCGTGGCTGAAGAAGACGCTGAGAATAAGGTTGTCAGAGGTTCGCTGATTGTTTTTAGAAATTCTTTGACAATGATAGACTGGGATGCAGCGAGGACCTCTTTTGACTGAATTTTCTTTATTTTGCAGGAAATAATGGCCGAGGGGGACACTATACGCACAATAGTTAAATTTTTGTCTCATGAGCTTTCCAAAGAGAGGGAGGAAGCTGTCTCTTTGTTGTATGAGCTTTCCAAATCTGAAACTTTGTGTGAAAAGATTGGCTCACTCAATGGAGCAATTCTTATATTAGTTGGAATGACAAGCAGCAAATCAGAAAATTTATTGACTGTTGAGAAGGCTGATAAAACACTGGAGAATCTTGAGATGTGTGAGAATAATATACGGCAGATGGCTGAAAATGGTCGACTCCATCCACTTCTTACTCAAATCCTTGAAGGTGCTTAATCTCTTTGTAATAATTTTATGATTTTTATTGGTTTGCGATCATAGTGACAGGCCTTGATGATTTTCTTTCCTTTTTCGAGGCTTGTTTGCTTAGTGGGGAACAGGTCTTTCTTATTACATTTGTTCAGAAAAAAGGTGCAAATTTCCCATATAGAAGATGTTTTGCTCACATGTTTATATGTAACATCTTCTTTGTCGAACATCTTTGTCTGTTTACACTGACTAATGTTCTAGAAAATAAGAGCAAAAAGAACTTTTCCTATCCAAAAAAGGAAGAAAAAGACTTTATGTCCCCAGGACTGTTCCTGATACATTCAAATGATAGTGGTCAAACTCAATGGTGGTAAGAGGCGGTGGAAATCGTAATTTTTTTCCTGACCTTTTCTTTCTTCTACTGAATACAACTCCATGGCAAACCATCTTTGCCAGGATATTCTGTCTTTGGTATAATGCTTGCTAGTTGCTATATCATGGCCCATGGTTTGGACTTATTATTCATCAGCTTCTGTGGTACTTTCCTCTACCTTGTACTTTATTAAGGAAAAAAAATAGATCATCTCAATGGATGGGTGGTATGCATCTTGAGAATAACTATAACTCAAATTGATTCATAGTAACTCACTTTTTAGCACTTAAACTTTAATATTTTTTTAATATCATACAAAAAGCCCCTATTAAACTCTTTATCACCTGAATTGTGTTGCAGGTCCTCCAGAAACTAAATTGTCCATGGCTACTTACCTTGGTGAGCTGGTTCTGAACAATGATATGCAAGTCTTTGTGGCTAGAACTGTGGGCTTAGCGCTAATAAATATGATGAAAAGTGGCAACCTGCAATTGAGAGAAGCTGCTTTAAAAGCTTTAAACCAGATTTCATCTTTTGATGCCAGTGCCAGGGTGTTGATAGAGGAAGGAATTCTCCCCCCTCTCATCAAGGACCTCTTAACTGTTGGGAGCAACCAACTTCCCATGCGACTCAAAGAGGTCTCTGCAACAATTCTTGCTAATGTTGTGCAGTCAGGCTATGATTTTGATTCCATCCCTGTTGGATCTGATCACCAGACTCTGGTCTCAGAAGACATAGTCCACAACCTACTCCATCTCATTAGCAACACTGGCCCGGCAATTGAGTGCAAGCTTCTTCAGGTTCTTGTTGGACTCACCAATTCTCCCACTGCAGTCCTGGATGTTGTTGCAGCCATTAAAAGCTCTGGCGCTACCATCAGTTTGGTTCAGTTTATTGAGGCTCCACAGAAGGAGTTGCGTCTGGCTTCCATAAAGCTTCTCCAGAATCTCTCTCCACACATGGGCCAGGAACTAGCTGATGCCCTGCGTGGCACAGCCGGCCAGCTTGGCAGCTTAATCAGAGTCATATCTGAAAATATTGGAATCACAGAAGAACAGGCAGTAGCTGCTGGGCTTTTAGCTGATCTCCCAGAGAGGGATTTGGGACTCACACGACAGATGTTAGATGAAGGTGCCTTTCAGATGGTCTTCTCTCGAGTTGTCAGGATCCGGCAGGGGGAAACTAGGGGCAACCGCTTCATGACTCCATATCTAGAAGGGCTTGTTCGCGTTCTTGCAAGGGTTACATTTGTGTTGGCTGACGAGCCTGATGCCATTGCACTTTGCCGTGAGTACAATCTTGCTGCTGTCTTCACTGAACTGCTCCAGTCTAATGGCCTTGACAAGGTACAGATGGTTTCTGCCATGTCCCTAGAGAACCTATCACAAGAATCCAAAAACTTGACAAAGTTGCCTGAGTTGCCAGCACCTGGGTTTTGTGCCTCAATCTTTCCTTGTTTGAGCAAGCAGCCTGTCATAACTGGATTGTGTCGTCTCCACCGTGGCACGTGCTCGCTAAAAGATAGTTTTTGCCTTTTGGAAGGACAGGCCGTGGAGAAGTTGGTCGCTCTTTTAGACCACCAAAATGAGCAGGTTGTTGAAGCAGCACTGGCAGCAATATCAACTTTGTTGGATGATGGGGTAGATATTGAACAAGGGGTGAACATATTGTGTGAAGCAGAGGGAATCAAACCTATACTTGATGTATTACTTGAGAAACGGACAGAGAACCTGAGGAGGAGAGCCGTTTGGGCTGTTGAGAGAATTTTGAGGACTGATGAAATAGCTTATGAAATTTCTGGAGATCCAAATGTGAGCACAGCCCTCGTTGACGCCTTCCAGCATGCTGACTATCGGACCCGGCAGATTGCTGAGCGTGCCCTGAAACACGTGGACAAGATACCAAACTTCTCAGGCATCTTTCCAAACATAGGATAGATCTCAAAGAGGATGATGCTCAATGGTTAAAACCATGAAGACGGGACCTGTTTGCATTGGTTTATATTTCTCTCTATTTGTCCTGAGGGATCACAGGGCTCATTGAAGCTTATGGTTTCGGCAGTTGAGATAAAAGCTGCAGGTAGATATTGTTGTACACAGGATTTTGATTTGTAGAGGGTTTTCAAAAGCTTGTTCATTTCTTTTCAACAATGTTGTTTTCATAGCTTCCATTTCTTTGAATGAACTGCATATATTGTACTATCATTGAGAGTGGAAAGTGTGATGGGTCAGGGGTTGGAATCTATTATTGAGTTGTTATGCTTTCCGCTTTCCCAGTGCTCTTTATTTTGAACTTTCAAGGAACGAGAACCACTAAGACGAGTTCAGGAATTTTCCTTTTCCGTTTCCAGTCCTCTACTTCATCCTATTAATACTTTACGAAGGAAACCAAGCTTGTGATCTCAATTTCCAAGGAACAAACTCTCATGGTGAAAATTCTGTCTGCTGTAGCTATAATCCATATACATGGTGGAAATTTTCAATGCAATTGGTCTAGAAGCTTTAAGTTAGGTAACGGGCCAGTTAGGGCTGGCTAATGTCCTAACAAGGCTCATTTCCCCAAAAACAATCTTTGTTGATGTCACCTGCAAGCTCAATAAATAGGGAAGATAAACAAGCAATGGAGTTCAATATTATAAATTTCCACAAAACAAGGTTCATTTTCATAAAATAAAAAGGCTCTGGTAAGCTGCTATCAAATGCTTAAGTTTTATAGTAATATAGTCATCAACAGTATCCAAACCTTTCCCTCTCTTACAAATATCCTGCAAAAGAGCATGAGGTGAACCTTCCCCTCCCTCCTGTGGACCATCGCTGGAAGGTTTTCTATTGATTTTCAGCTTAAAAATGCCCAACAAAATAATATAATTAAAAAAAAAAAAAAAAACACCTGTTGGAGTTGCATCTAAGATAACAAGAACATTCTGAAGAACAGGGCAGGGATTATAAATTTGTGACTACATAAATGTGCAGAAGAAAGGTCTGAAATACAGAATCAATTTCTTTTTATCGTTGGTGTACAAGTTACATCAAGGGATAAACAATCAAACTCCACCTCCAATAAGAATCTGTATGAGAAACTGAGAGTACGGGTAGTTTGCCATGATGCAAAGCCTATATCAATGGAATTCAAATGAAAAGGAATACGACTGAAAGCAATGCATGCACATTATCTGGGTAAAAGGATGCCATGAATAAGAGTGCTTTACGGGGTACTTTACAGATGGAGCACTGCCATCGACTTGGTCATACATGAAGAAGCGTCCAGCTCATGAGCCACATGATTCCTTGAAATATGGCTCCAGTTTGTTCCTTTATCAGACACATCACACACTGTCAGGAAGTCCAACACCTGACCAAATATCTTGAACATCTCAACCCCAAATATGAGGTTTCTATCTGCTACAAATGCAGCATTCCAGTCCATGGGAGCATCGGGATGGATTGAGACCTCAGTCCAGGTAAGATACATGAGATCCAGCTCCCACAACTTTCTAACAGCTTTGTTTCGTCTCCCTATTTGACCATCCCCTTCACACCAGGAAACAGAAAGCATGAACAGCCGGCCATTACAAGACACGAGTTTTGGGTAGTATTCATGGACACGAGGAGGAGAGGGAGTGATTTGGATTCCAACCCAAAAACCCCTTTCTATGTCATATCCAGCAAGCTTATCAGTCTCAGAATAAACGTAAAACATCCCATTACAAACAACCCCAGAACAAACAATCCCAAAGTCTACAGGCAACCTTTGAATTTCCATCCATTTATTTGATACAGAATCATAGATTTCACCAGAATCCAAAGGCTCATCCCAAGAGCCAAGACCTCCGACGGCAATCAGCACAAACCTTCTACAGTCAGTAGTGTTTGAGAGGTCACCTTTCTGCCTGACAAACTTGCCCTGCTTTCTATGGGGCAATGATGAAATCTCGTTTTCATTGAAACCACTGCCAGGCTCACGCCTTAGTGAAAGCCTGTGAGGATCCTCATAAACATCTGATACCCCACCAATCCGTGTCCTGGGAAAGCGTCTATCTTGCCTGTTTTGCTGACTTCGCACAATCAAACAGTCTGAACCAACCTCAGAAATTCCTAAAATGGGCGATGATCTAGCATACTTCATGGATGCAACTTTACGCCAGGATTTAGTCAGGGCGCTAAATACCAAAACCCCTTTGTGCGTCTTGAATGAGCTCCTATCCACCCTCCCAAAGCTGGTCAAGCTAGAACAACCTCCAACTATATAAACACTATCCTGGATACTGGCCACAGAGAAAAGGAACCTTCCTTTGAGAATATCAGCATCAACTCTATGCCATTCATCAAGAGACACGTCTAAGGCATGAATCTCCCCAGAGCAATAACCATCTTTCACAGCACCAAACAGAAACAACCATGGATTCTGATGCAAACCTTCCTTTCTCATCTGCATAAACCTTGGAGTTGTAGTCAAGTATCTCCATTTCTTGCATACAAGGCGGGCATTCATGAGACTGGTCAGTGGGAGCCGCACCAAGCACAATTCCAGAATGTCATCTGGAAGGAAGAGGTGCATTCTACTGTTTTGCTGTAGTTCTTCAACCTCTAAATCCTTCCTGTTATTCCTCTTCCAAAACTTATCCTTTACCCCATATGAGAAGCAATCCACTCCAGTTTCCTCCACTCCACATATTGTTTTGTACCCTTTCCCGTCATCACTAGCACTTGACCTCCTTCTACTACTGGGATCCCCAAAGTCATCGCTTGTTTCAGCTCCTACTTTGCAACCCCCACCTCTACCATACAAAACAAGACATCTCAAAGAAACCCCCCTGCCATCTTCCTCTTCTTCCCCTTCACTTCTGTTGTTCTTCTTCCTCAACTTCTGGCTAACACTTCTCACAAGACGTTGGGACACACTCAAAGCCTCCAAATCCCGACGAAGAGATGTCTCTCCTGACAGTCTTTCAGATATCATTCTGCTCTAATTTTCCCAAAGGGAAAGAGTAACACTGTTATTTTCTTCAGTTTGAATTACCATGCATTCCCAAACCTGTCCACTATCATTCGTCCAACACAAAACGTCCCAGAAAGGTAATGACCATGCGATCTTGGAAGAGACCACAATTGTGAAGGAATCATTAGGATTTTGTATCTTTCCAGCGCTCTAGACCCATCTCATGGCTCTAGGAGATGTAGACTTTAGTCTCTGTTCAACTGCTGAGTAACAAAGAACAAGAAATACAAATATGAATCTTATGACTTGTGCTGTTTTTGTTTCCCA
Organism: Vitis riparia; assembly: GCF_004353265.1. Classification (NCBI taxonomy): domain Eukaryota; kingdom Viridiplantae; phylum Streptophyta; class Magnoliopsida; order Vitales; family Vitaceae; genus Vitis; species Vitis riparia. The sequence goes on along the minus strand of NC_048448.1, from coordinate 731,912 downwards.
AAGAAAAAGAACAAAAAAACACTGCAAAATAAGAAAATGACGGAAAAATCTAAATCAGCATTTGGCTATGGAAATGAATATTGTTTTGTCTTCGTGATGAAACAGAACGTGATGAGCAAAACAAATTCAGCAACATGTTTTTAAAATCAATGAGCTGTTTCCCATGTCTTCAATGCCTCGTTTTTGTTTAAGAAAGGCAAGAGAACATCAAACATAATACTCTTAAGCAGTGCAGCTAATTGCTTGACCTACCTTTTCTCATAAACCAAAGACCATTAAGGACTCAAGATATGAGCAGGAAAAAAAAAACACAAGCACATTCTCCCCTGAACTAACTCAAACGGCCATGGAAGACCCAGTTTCCTTTCTCTGCGTTTTCATTCATTCATAAAACATCTTCTAGGTTCCATTTTCACAAATGAAAACAAGAAATAAGCAAGAAAACAAATAAATATTTCTGAAAGCCGAAATAATCAACACTGAGAATCAAAATGATTTTGTTTTCTTATACTACATTTTGCTAGGATTACCAAATTGAGATGTAAAAATGCAAAACAACAGAAATAATGGGATCAGCGCCATTTCACTTCCAGAAAACCACAATCTGACGCCAATTTATCAACATTCCATTCATGCATCATACAATCACAAGCTTTACACGATCAAACTATCAGATCCACGATCCTAAAATACAAAACAAAGCTCGAAATCAGTTCAAGACTACAAGATTCACCACAGCCATCCAATTTAAATCCCATTACGATTCAAACAGCTCCATATCAAAATCCACAAATCTGCACTCAAATCAAACCAAACCACCCAAAAACCATTTTATTTTTAAAAAAGCACTAGTCCTCCGTTTGGTTCCAGATGAACAAAAGAAAACAAACTCAAAACCTCACAGCAGCCATCTCAACCCAGCCCATTTTCTTGTCTTTCCCCACAAATTCTCAGCAACCAAACACGCTTTCCACCAAATCAAAATCCGAAAAAAAAAAAAAAGAATACCTTCAATCGAGTCCAGATACCAGAGCTTCGCGTGAGAATCGAGCTCCGAAAATCTACCTTAGGGTTGTCCCATTTTGATATTTATCGTTGAACAAAAGAAATAAATGATAATAATAATTGCAAAATAGCAGAGGAGGAGTGGTGTGTAACTGCAACCCACAGACCCAGCAGTAGCGTTTTCAACATTTGTCTTTTGGATTTGGTCGGGGGCCGCCTGGAATTAGTAAAAGCGACACAGCACTTATCAAAAAGCGACGCTCCACCTTCTCACTTTCCCATATGCCAATCTTTCTCTTTTTTCTTTTTCCTTTTTATTATAATATTATTCTTTAAATTTTTCTCGAATTAAAATTAATAATCTGCAAATGAAATCAATATTTAAATCTTTTGTCAAATTAATCTAATAAAATTATAAACTATAAAAACTTTGGTTCTTTTATTTCTCAGTACTTTTAATTATATGTGATTTTCGGGAAATACCCAATTAAGTAATAAAATATTAAAAATATAATAAATAAATAAATTTAATTGAAATAATATAAATAAATAAATACGCCGCACAAACATCACCTCGATTGAAAAAAGAAATACGCCTTCCCCTTTTTCATCTTTTTATCTGCATCGATTTGATAGGAGCGCTCAAGCAACAGTCCTCGGAGAAATCGCATTTTTAGCCGTAGGATCGTACTCGCGGATATCGAGGTGAGAGATCAGCGGCTAGGCAAGTAGGTTTGCGGGATAAGATTCACTGCGGCGGAGCAGCATGGATGTTGATGAAGATGAGTAGGGTCCACGATGACCGCAACGCGGAACACGCGGCAGTGAAAACGGGAGTAATATATTAGGGTAGGTAAGAGTGTAGTGGGCCCTATCACCGTCATTCATTGTCGTCCGCATGATTATGGCATCGAACTACTTTCATTTCAGATGTTGACTACTCAGTCTTTTGGCTCCCCTCCTCACACCCATGACTGATTGATAATCATGAGTTTCATTGAATTTAGGCCTTAAATTTATTATTAGCTTTTTTGTTTTAAAATATTTAACATGAAAAATTTGTATTGAAAACTTGTGCCACAAACTTTTTTGAAAAAATAAAATAAAATTTTATTTTAAAAAATATATCATTTTTTATAATATTTTTAAGACAGTTTTAATTTTTTTTAAAGAAATTTCTAATAATAATCGAAAAATAAAAAATATTTATATTTAAACATAAAAACTAGAGTTTATTTTTAAAAATTATTCTTAAACATGATATATGAAATTAATATATAAATAAATAAGAATAAAGTATATTGAAATAAAATTATAATTCAAAATAATATAATCAAATTATAAAGCAATAGAGTTAAAGCACAAAACAATGATATTAAAATATAAAGTATAAATCAATGAAACATCAACTACAAAAATAATTGAATATTAGATATAAAAAAATAAAAATTAAATTAAAAAAAATACATGCATAACGTGTCTAATTAATGACATTTTTTTTTTGTCTCTACATTTGACATAAAATAATGAGATCATAATAAAATTATAATACACATGTGATATCCCATAATTTTATTATAATATTTCAACGCTTGATTTTGATGGAAAAAAAATAAAGAAAAAAAAACCCATATCTTGATTTTTTAAAAGATATATTTTGTAAAAAAATATGTTGAAAATATGCTATTGGTAATCATTAGTTTTGTTGAATTTAGGGTCTTGAATTGATCGATTGCTTCGAGACCATTTGTCTCTCAAATATTTCAACATTTGATTTAACTGCCAACCTTTTGTGATTATTAAAATAGCTTCAATAAAAATTTTAAGATAATGTTTGAGAATTTCAAATTAATTAGGTGGGAAATTGTTGTTTTGTCTACAATAATTAAATTTGCACAAAAACCCCATTATTTAAGCCATATTGGGTTTCAAGGAAGTTTTTTTTTTTTTAAATGTAAAAAATAATAATTTTATTTTAATTTTTATAATAACAATATTTTTTTATTCTCAATTTTAATAAATCATCCGAACACAATTTCCAGCTACCGAACCCACCAGAAGACTCGCTTCCCATCTCATTAATGAAATTTGCCTACACTTCACAAATGCATGTGGCTTTTAAAGCTAGAGATGGAGGCATCTTATGGAGTTCCATAAAGGGATGGCAACTAGAATATGATCAAGTAAGAAGAATGCTAGGCAACTTTGATATGGACCACATGCTCTTTATTATGGGTCATGTGATGTTTTAAAATTGGTTGGTCCAAACCAAAATCATATAATCACGTAGCTTTCTTACAATAATGGACTTCATCCAACTTGCTTCATACTTGTCAATGGTGGTTAGTTTTTTTATTAAATTCAAGGTAGAATTTGCCGAATTTGTCTTTGAATAAGATGGGGTAAGGTAGAGGAGGAGAAAGTCACGGTCTTTTTAAACTAGTATTGAAAATCGTTTTTCTTATTATTATTTTTTAAAATAATAAGTAGTTTTTAATATCATTTTTTAAATTTATTAAAAGCAGTTTTTTGAATACTTGTTTTGTACTAAGAACAAATTTTAGATGATTTTATTTATTTATTTTATTAAAAACTATTTTTTTTTTAGTATTTGTTCTGAAAATGATTTACAATTAAGAACGAATTTAAGATATTTTCATATGATTTTTTTTATAAATAATTAAAAATAGAAATAATGCCTCGATACCTTTTAAATGGTTAATAAATGTTCAAGAATTTAATGAAAAATAAGTTTTGAATAATTATTCTTAAAAAATATTTTTTGAGAATGATTTTGAAAATATTGTTAAATGGTCTTAAATTATAATTTTTTATAACTCAATAAATTAATTAGAAATATTTATCTAACAAAAAATAAAAATGATACAACAACCATAATTTTTCTTTAGAAATATAATATTAATATTATAAATATTTTATTAAATATAAAATAATTTAGATAGAAAAACTTTTATAAAAATTGACCATTTTTTAAAAAGATAAGTGGGTTTTGACTCACAATTATTAAAATATATGAAGAAAAAAACTCCAAAATTTTAAATTGATATTATTTTCATTTATTTAAAAATAATTTAAAATACATATATTTTTTAATGAGTCATCTAGTTATCCCCATAAAATCTCATTTATTTGTCATGTCATCAACATTAATCGTCAATTAGACTCTTTAACATGAGATAATATCGATTTGAAAATTTTGAGGTTATTTTTTTCCATATATTTTCATATTAATAAATTAAAACCCATTTTTTCCTCTTTTTATTTTTTTTATTTTTTATTCTCATCTTATGGGATATTTTAATAAACATGCAATATAACTTAATGCTCCACCAACCCACTAATTCAACTTGCTCCTTTAATAAAATAGCCAAGAGTACAAAATAATAATAAAATAAAATAACCGATTAAAGTAAATTTAGTGCCATGTTCCATCGCATTCTTTGTATCTGAAAGAGGACGAATATTTAACTCATGTATCAAACTCATCAACATGTTCAAAGCTACTTTTTTTTCTTTTTTAATGAGTAAAATTAGTTGGCATTTGCATTGTTTATCTTAAAGGCAGAGGAAAATAATTAAACTATAACATACCCAACATTTCCCATTAACAATTTTTCATTATCAAGGAAGTTTTATGAACAATTAAATTAAATAAATAAAAATTAGAAAATGGTTATTATTAGTGTAATAGACTAATTAGATCAAGGTGTTCACTTTACTTCAAATATTTTTGAATTCGGCTTTATTTACATACCTTTTAAATTATACTCCCTTTGAAGATAAGATATTATTGTTAATTCATTATATGAATATTCTAATAAGAAATTTGGAGTTGTGCGGATAATATTGACAAATATTAAATGTATAATGGATTTAGAATTTATCAAACGTAAAAAATAAAAAATGAAACAATTAGTGTCTCTAAAAAGTGTTCAAGCATTCCTAATGCTCAAATGCTTTTGAAGAGTCTTACATTCGCAAAGTTTTTAAAATAATTTATGGCTGGTATTCTAACAACATTTCTATGTTCACCATGAGATTGATTATATTTTATTATGTTGCTTTAATATATTTAATTAAACAATCGATAACAAAAAAAAAATTGAGCTATTAAAAGGACTACTTATGAACTCTCTATGTAATTTGATGAACAAAAATATGAACTCTCTATGATACCATTTTCATATTATGCCGAAATATAAACACGTAATATAAAGGTATAAATAAATACATTAATATATGAGATTATGGATAAAGTACATAATAATGACACCATTATACAAAATAATGGATCATACTATATTTTTTTGTAATAAATAAAATCATTTTTACGAAATTCATTAATGGATGGTGACGAGGGTGGGTTGGATACTGATTGCCCTTATCCCAACTAGTTTCACTAACACAAAGTAATTCCCATTATTATCTTAATAAAAAAAATTAAATGGTGCGAAATGATATGCTATTTATTTATTTATTTTGAAAAATTTAAAACCTTTTTAAAATGTTTAATTATATAAAAATATATATATATATTTATAATTAAATAATATATTATAATTTTTTGTGATTTATTTTATTAAAAATATTTTTTATTATTTTATATATATTAAAAATGGAAAAATAGAAAATTTAAAATTAAATTATTATTTTTAAATTAATTATAGATATATAATCCGAGTGGGGTGGCGAGGGCAATGCCATGATTGCCATCCCATAAGTGCGTGGTTTCCAGTACTTTTTTTCCCCTTTTTTTTTCTCTTGTTTTTGCTTTAAATGTTGATTTTAATAAGATTTCCAAAGTCCAACTTGGGCCCCACATAATCTGAAGCCAAGATACGGCTAGTAGAGGGGTCCAACCTATTGGATAGGCTTGGATATGGGCAGGAAGCCCATGAATGGTATTTGGGCCTGAATAGTCATGGTTTAAAGACTCTTAACTATAGCCACTTCACCTTTGGGGGCCGTTGCAATGTCAGGCCAGTCAAAGGCCCATAGAAAATCGAGTATAAAAGCATAAAACAGGAGGCATTTTGGGCGAAATCGAGAGAGGAGAAGAGGAAGACGAGAGAGTCCACGGCAATGGCGGTGGCGATGGTGAGGATCGCGATGATATTCGCCATATTCTCAGTAGCTTTTTGCATTGATGATAAGTGCGCAGCTTGCAATGCCGTCGCGGTAAAGAAAATCATCTGAAAATCGATTATTTTGGTTTATTTATTTATTTATTTTTTAAATTATTTGAATATGAATCGGTTTTTGCAGTATGAATCACGCGATTACATTTGTTTTGAATATTCACACAGCTATGGGATCTACGAATTGATCTCAGAATTTAGAACTTATTAAGAACTGATTCACATTAATTTCAGGATCAATAATCCGAGACCTAACTGTTGTGTTGAATGATTTGCAGGAGGAGCTAGAGTTTGGACTTTCCAATGTAAGATAGCTATTTCTTCTGGCAATTTTTTTTTCCTAATCGCATTACAATCTTATAAAATTTATCGTGGAATTTCTAAATTTTCACTAAATTTTGGCTTCTTAAATACTGTGTTTATGTAAATTCAACTTGTGAATACTCGTCTGTTTTTAATTATTAGGTCCAAATAGGCATAAAATCCTAAAGCCTTCTACAGTTTCACCAAAAATATTGGTCGCCAGATTATTTCTTGAAATAAGAAGCGTCAAAATTATTAAAGAAGTTATTTACTATGATTTTTTTCTCAGTGATATTTCCTCTCCAATGTTGCAACATTCAAAACTTTAGGTCTTGCCGATGAAAAGGTTGTTTCCATGTATTTATTATTTTAAGGGATGAACAAAAAGATTGTGTTACAGGGAAGAACAGTTTGTGTACTCTAGGGTTTTCACTTCTGTCACTTCTCAACTTGATTAACAAAAGCAAGTAATGCAACTGTTGGTACACTGTAACTGAGAATTGTCTCTCATGCATTTAGGCATGCATTGTATGCATAGTTGTTAACTCATAAAACTTAGTGTATCGTTTTTCAATTTTTTTGTATCATGTATCATACCAAATGATGTATCGTAAGTTCTTTTATATAATGAAAAATATGTATATATGTGCATATATATTGAAAGTATGAAGTATAAAGTAATATATAATCAATTTTATGAAATATAGTAGGATATAAAGAGTTAAACTATATTATATTACATGAAAGCAATGAATGTTAGAATTTTGAACAGTTCAAATTAATAAAATATGACTTTAATGTATAGATTTATCACATAATTCAAATTAAAAAAAAAATAAACTTTTTGAATTTTTAGCTATGATCTTTAGTTCTAAATTCTAACTAGGCATATATATATATATATATATATATATATATATATATATATCTTTATGTGTCATTTTCAAAGTATCAACTTTTCATGATTGTCATCATTCCTTCTCCATTGAAAAAGGAAAAAAAAAAAAAAAACTCATATATTTATTAAAAAAATTTATTTTTCTAATCACCATCATTTTCAATGTCAAGAATGAAAATTCTTCAATATTCATTGTAAAAATAAACTTATTTAATTTCTAATGTAGTATTTGGCAACAAGAATATAGTTTTCATATAAAATTATTTTACCCATTTCTTCTTTTTATGATAAATTTATAATCTTTTAAAACATTTTAAATAATTAATATAATAATTTTTTAAACAAAAAAAATAAAATTGAATTTGATTTTTCTTAAATATTATTGAAAATTGTTGAAGATGCATGTATCATTGTATTATTATATTATGTATTTTATAGTGTATCTTATCATGTATTGTAAAATACGTTTTAAGATAAGATGCGGATAATCATGTATCATAAATTTTTAACAACTATGATTGTTTGTGCAAATATAGACTCATTAAAGGCTTGAAAATGGTGAAAGAAAAGAGGAGCATTTCATTTTGTTGAAATTGTTTGCTTGAATTTGTATTGGTAGTCATGCTTTATTGGAATCTTATTTTTTCTATAGGAAAAAAAAAACCTTTAATGGAGCCTAGCTAAAGGGTGCATTGAAGTACTTGTGTATATACAAAGGATGCCAAATGTCAAAAACCAAGAAAAGAGGAACAAAAGTCAACTTCATTCCCTTACTTAGAACCTAACCAATCAATAAAGTCTATAATAGACATTGATGCCTTATGTCATGACCCAAATTCCAGGTGACCCAGAACTCGACTTGTGACCTAGATCATAGGTTTGAGCGTAAGAGCTACTCTTAATCCTAGTTGGCAGTCAACCTAAATGCCCTATTTTAAAAAAAAATAAATAAATCATAGTTTAAATTTAAATAAAATTTCTCCAAACTTAGAATTTATCTCACTAACTTATAAATATCATTACGGTTCAATTAAAAAAAAATAAAAAATCAACAAAGTCTCTACCCAAGTCTGGAACAAAATCTCCTATAACTAGTTCACAATCATCCAAAATATAAACTAAAATTAATTAATCAACTGTTACGCCTTTTTACAAGCGCTTTTAATATATTCTTCTTTTTACTTATCAAAAAGCAGGTTCAAGCACATTAAAATAAACACCAAGACACTAAAATAATATTCACACATTAAAATAACCGTTCACCCTTAAACCAAACATTTTATTTTAAATGACCATGCATCTTATATGCCTCTTGATAATTAAATAAAAATGCAAATGAAAATGTAACACACAATTACATAATACGCTATTATTCTATGGCTTTCATCAAATGATACGCATGTGTACCTAAATGCACTCCCCATTTGGAGTCTTTCCAAGATAAATTATTTTGTCTTTTATATTAGAGATCTCGTTCCCTTCTTAATTCACCCTTTCTCAAACCTTTACTTCTCATCATAATTTTTTTTTTTTTTCATTTCACACCACCTTTCATCATTATTTTTTTTCTCACACAACCACGATGCAAATAAAATGCAATAAGCCCATATATTAGCAACCATTAATTTTTAGGATATACTTTTATTTTTCAAACATAACCCAATTATTCCCACAATCAACAACAATAGTTTTTCTCCAATCCATCGCCTACAAATATCATCAACAATTCTTAGATTAGGAGTAGCCCATAATTTAAATTGTGATTTATTTCAATAATAATAATAAAAAAAATCAGGGTGTTCAGGTTAATTATCAACTTGGATTAGGAGTAACATTTAGGGTTAAACCTTTGACTTAGGGTCATAGGTTGCCCAGAATTTGGGTCGTGAAATGTCATTTATCACCTTGTCCTTTTTGTCCAAATCAACTATCCTTTCTAGCAATCTCAAAAAAGAAACACCGCCACCCTTTTTGGCTTGCTGTCTTGAAAAACAAGGACTCTAATAGCCCCCTTCACCTAATTGCCCTGAACATCCACAACCCAAAGGCCCTTTGAGATAGTTAAAGCATACAAAGTGGGGAAAGAAACATTAAAAGTTGAATCAGTACACCAACCATCCTTCTAAATCTTTATTCTCCTTTCATCACTAACTACGAAATAAGTACTACTTTTAAAACATCTTCCCCTCTCCTAATTGCCCTTCACAACCATACCATATATCCACCCCTCACACTACATCCACATCAACCCTCCTCTTCTTCCTCAAACTTTCCTACAATAATTCCCTTTCATAGGAACTCCTTTTTCAAGGCAAATCCCTAACTTCACTTGTTAAGAAAAGTTTTGTTGTACATAGAAAACGTCAATCTTCATTTTCTTCTTTCCCAATAATGGCATGTTGATAATTGGATACCTTCCTACAACTTTTTTAAGCCTATTAGTCAACATCTTTGCAAAACTAGGAATGTGACATTTAAACTTCTTTCAAATAATTCTTATTCATAAAACTCCTCAAAGGAGTCTCACTTCATTCTTCACAAATTTTAAGTAATGTTGCCAAAAAGCCATGGTGAACCCATCTGGTGTTGGAGTTTTATCTCCACATAAACTAGAAGGGATGAAGAAAACTTCCACCTTTGAAAAAGGTACCTTTGAGCTCTCTAATTCTTCACAAAGTTCAAGCAATGCTGCCAAAAGGGGTAATCTCTTCCCTCACCTCAGAGACCTGATGCACACACACACACACTTCTTTTTTCCACTGAGACATTCTCAAACCCCTCTTTGTTTCAAGCTTTTGGGTCCTGCTTTGAACATTTTCTCTTAGAAGCCATAATATGACTAAAAGAACTGATATTATATCCCTTCCACTAGTTCTTCATTGGCTTTCTGAATCCCTCCAGTTTAAGCCACATATGTCCAAATCTAAAGATAGTTTTGCCCCTCCTTATCCCATCTCCATCTAGCTGAATAGTTGAATGATCAGATATTGGTTTTGGCAAAACACTCTACAATATGCCATTAAAATGATTTTCCCAATCTTACAAAACTAGGAAATGTTGAAACAATAATGAGGATAATTGTCTGAGGCAATGGGCCAAGTGCAGGTCCCTCTAACTAACAGAAGATCTTGTGAATCTTTGTAAAACAACTCATAGTCTATGAATGCCAAGTATAGTTCCTCCTTTCCCACATGAACCTGGCCATATTTAAGTCCCCATGGACTTGATAGGGATTGTTTCACAACCTTTTTAGGTCTTCCAATGCTGCGCAAACTTCTTCCATCCCACCACCCCCCTAAGCGAACCCATACACCCTAGTAAACACTGATACAAAATTGTCCCCACAACTCTCAAACTAATAAGAAATTGAATGAACAGCTACAATTTTCATTGTTTCCCTAGTCTCCATTGCTACCCATTCTAAAATTTTTTTCCCACCTAAGCTCTTTTCCAATTGCACTAAACATATGTTGCAACTTAGTTTCTTGCAACCAAACTTGGTCAGCCACCTATCATTGTCACAACCCCTTTCTTTTCTAACTGTACCATTAAAAAATTGTTTGAGGACTCCAGCTTCTGAATTTCATTTTCCATTTAAGATGATGAGACATGTTTCCTTTTCTTTCTGTTGGAGTTTGCACCCTAGTCCCCCGTCTTGCCTCCATCTTCTTAGAAGGGATAAAATCTCCAATCCAAACCTCTACGTTGGCATCCTCACAAACCGGCTAAACATAGCCAGTTTGTCATTTGAGTTAGCAAAGAGATCTGTAGTTGCAACATTCCCAACACTTTGCAACATTCCCATTGTTGGATGGTGAAACACAAATAGCCCACCACCACTTGCTACATTCCTAACACCTTCCTCCGTTCTATTTTCATGAGGACCTTGTCCATTGCATGTTTTGACAAAGCACTGTGTTTTCATCCGCTGTGACAAAACTCTTGCAAGAGCCCTCTAGCTTCTTGAACAACTCCCTATCCTAGAAATGCATTGGTAGCTCGACTACTCTCACCTAATCTTCTCTAGCATGAACTACTCCCTAAAGCAACCCCTTCTCAGATCTTTCTTTCTAAGAACAGGATTTTATCCTTGTGTTTTCTCAAAACCTTTTGAAAAGCCTTCTCTGCATAGGAACTGGCCTTAGACTTGAAAAAATGGGAGAACCCCTTAACAATGCCAAATGAAACTTACCCTTTAGATTCCAATTATACACAATCCACTTCTTCAGAGGAGTGAAATTTGGTGCTTGATCTAAAAAATCTCCCCATCTATCCACTAAACAATGCTTTGAGCCCTCCATTTGTTTGCTCACCTCCTTTTCTCACTGTTGAATCCATGTTGAGTTGCCTACCTCTATCTAGTCCTTTCTTTTGGCTGCAGCAAAGGACTCCCTTTTTAGAGAATTCCTCACCACAGCTAGAGCCTTAGCCTCTAAAGGTGGTTCATTGGCCCTATGATGCTGGACTACCCTAAGGCTCCTCAACTTCTTAACTAGGTGAACACCAAGGTTAACCTCTTTGCCTCCATGAGCAAACACAGCATAGATGAAATCACCCCACTCCATTACATTGAAGCTCAATTTATACCCCCTCTCACCTTCCTTCTACTCCTTTCTACAAGGCTTCCTCCCTCCCTCAGACTACAGGCTTCCCCTTCCAACAGCAACAAGAGGCCCTTCTCTCCAAACCTAATCCAACTTGTGAAACCTTACCCCCTCTCTAGAACCTTACCTTCCACCCTTCCTTGAACAACCTTTGTCAAGATTTAGAAGGACTTCGACTCTACCCTGAACCAGCCTTTTCCTCCTTTCATCCTTCAAATTTGTCCTTACAGTTTGATGCGCATCACTGGAATTTCATGTTGTTCAATTTTATCTTACTGACTTTTTTGGTAAGTAAATTAATTGAAAGACTTCTATCTTTTCTTCCAGGAAAAACCAAGAAATCATTTGGATATGAGACATCGCCTAGACTCTAAAGGTCAACGAAAAGGAAAGGTAATTGATTACAGGTATAGCTTCAAGATCACCTTTCATTTAACGTGGGAACTCTCAGCCATATGAATCGGTTTTTTCTAGACCCTCATTTCATTTTAATAAAATTTCTTTCTTATCCCCATCAAGTTGTCAACCTAGCATTTGTTGGTTGATTGCTGTTAACTTGGTAATGTGACAAACAGTAGTTCAATACATTTATGTAAAAATGGAATGAATATGATGATGTCTATGTTCTAATTATTGCTGCTTGGGAATGTTGTCAGAACTTGTCGTTCCATAAAAATAAAATATTAATGTTACCATGGAAAAATATATTATATTTTAAAGAATGAGAATGATGTAAAGGAGGATAGAGTCGTGCTTTCTAGTTTTGGGGGTTCATTAAACACAAATCATTTTGGTTTACAATGTAACTCTTGCTGGTGAAGAGTTCAATATTTGTCTGTTTCTGCATATATGTGTGTGTGTGTGTGTGTGTGTGTTTGTGTGCGTGTGTAATTTTTTGGGTGATACTGTAATCAGAGAAACCGAGATTCACATGAGTTGATAAGCAGCCAAGATTAAAATTATCATTAAATGCAATATATTTAAAACATACTTGGAAGATCAAGTTAATTTCAAAATTACCTTTTCTTAAAAAAGGAGAGTTGCTTTTATTTCCATATTGTTTTATAGCCTTGTTAATGTAGTTTAGAACTTCTCCATTTTCACTTTCAATTTCAGAACTAGATTTTGAAATTTGTGGTTTTCATCTCTAGTTGCAGATGTGTGTATAATATCTATTTTCAAAGTCATTAGCTTTGTTGTATTGTTTTTATGTATGGCTGATGAGTAATGAGTATATATCTGCAACTAATTCAGAGTCAGTGAGCTGAGAGTTGTTGAGCTCCTGGATGGGCTGTGTGAAAAGATGCAAGATTACACTCTGGAGAAGGTAATTCTTTTTACCACTTCCATTGTGTTATATAAAGTTGTAAATATGATTTTCTTAATCTGAAAATTTACTGTGTCGTTTGAACACTTGCTTGAGATTTTGTCTCATCTTCTTTGGAAGGTTGCACTGAGCTGATTTGCAGCTCCGGGAAATATTAGTGTATTTGGGTGGTTAGTTTAATCACATGACAGGTATACTTATGTAGCATGAATAAATTGAATATGTTCTCTTCAAGAACTGATATTTTTAGCACTTCATCTTTGCAGATAGATTCAACCAGACGAGAATGGGTCAAAGTGGATGACTGGGATAACATAACAACTAGTATGTGTTCTTTGTAGCAGCATTGATTAATTAGTTCACATTTGCTCTGGCTCACGTTTGGTGGCATAAAATTTAGGCCAGGGTGCTTACAATTAATATTTCCATAGTGATCAGTTATTTTCTAAAGTACGTTGATGAATGATTGGTCTTTTAATCAAGAGTGAAAATAATTAACTCTATTGGAGTTCACGATTTCTAAGAACCTTTTCATAGGTATTTACGAGTTAGTTATCCTCTTAAAGAAATTTCATGACCATATGAAAGGATAGAAAGGGTTTAGTGGTTTTTGCTATGGAACTGAATATATTAGATTTTGCTAGATTCCCCATAAAACATTGAAAAAGGGAAATCATATATGTACATATTTTAAAGAATAGTAAATGGAAACAGAAAAAAAAGGTTATCTATGGTGGATTTTTTTTTTCCTTGATGACTGAATCTATACTGACATATCCATTGTTGGTGGCCTTATTTCTATTTCCTGATATTCTCTTGAGCATCTCCATGATGCTCGCCTTTGTTAAAGATTTTTTTTTTCTTGTATTTGATGATGATGGATAACTAGCTAATGGGGTTTCTATTAAATTTGCTTGTTTTCATGTGGCGATAGATAAACAAGAAGCTCGAGCATATTCAAAAGATATATCATCTTATTGTGGAAGGTGAGACATGAAGCGAGTTAAGCTATTCCTCCCCTTGTGACCAATAGGTCATCTCCAATGGGAGTTTTATACACCAATTAATCTATTTCCATCCCTTAATTCACTCATTCTACTTGTGTGTGTATATGATATAATGACACAGGTTACTAGAGGAAACAGAGGATGAGGTGAGTTTCAGTATCCTTCTTAACAATTTCTGGGATGGATTTATCTTGAATATGAATAATTTATATTTACTGGTGCTAATTCTTCTTGTAGTTAGCAGACTTGATAAAGAAAGGATCCGTTAAAACAGGAGAAGTAAGCAAGGTTCTATGTCAAGATCTGAGCAAGCACTGCAGTGTGACAAGGTAATTTTAAATCCAGATCGGGTAATTCCACCTACTTCAATGCATACAAGTAAAACTGGAGGGCAAACTATGCCTTCGAAAAGGGATACATATCCTTAACTTTTTCAACCATCTGTCACAATCACCAACCACAACATTATAATTCCCCTTCAAAATGTTTGGCTCCTAGAGAGTTTGGAGACAGAAAATGAAGAAGAAAAATAAATCAAAAAAAGGAAATGAAAGGTTATAAATTTTTTCTCTTGTTTGGCTATCTATGAAAAAGTTGAGGGAAAGAGACTTAAATTGTTGGAAGAATCCACTTCCCTCGAACTTTCCTTGCCTACAAACCTTTTCTCTTGTTTGGCTATTTATGAAAATGTTGAGGGAAAGAGACTTAAATTGTTGAAGAATCCACTTTCCTCACCTTCATTTAAGGAAAATGGGGGAGGAAAATCGATTAGTATTTTCTCTCATCTTTTTCTTGGAATTGCTTTTCTTACATTTTTCCATGATTTCCAATAGGCACTCTTGAATGGACAAAGCCACCACTTATAAGTTATAACCACATAACCTGTTGGGCCTTTTGGATCAATAAGCCACATCATGTGTGGGGCTATCTTGGCAAACACAATTCCCAAGATTCAATATAAACACTAATTGACTAAGATTAGATTTTTTTTTCTCTTTTGTCTGAGCTCTAATCAACCACCTATGTCTTTTCGGGAAGTATTGTATTTTTTTGCTTTATATAGAACTTACTCCTTGTATCCATGCGCAGTTTCTCTTCCCATCAGGTGGTTGATCATGAAGATGATGATGATGCATCTGAAGAACTCTAAATTGCTTAAAACTGTTATGTTGATCCAGTGGGAAAAGAGATGCCAAACCAATTAAACTCGATGTGGAAGGTATTGATAATTGTGAGTGGTAGGCATCTTTACTAAAACATTTAAATTGAGTTTTAAATGACAATTATTCGTTTATGTGACTTGTGGAATTTTGCTTCTAATTATCCCCAACTGGTATCATATATTGAATTGTAACCTATACATGCTAAGTCAAAATTATCGAGGCATGTAGTTGATTAAAGAAAAGGATTAGAGCTGTAGTTTTATTCTTGTTCTGTTGGTGGCTTTTTTGGGGGGTTTATGCCTAATGGTGTAATGGGCACAAATATCTGGTGATCATGGAATTAAAAGAGAGGCTTCAGACATGAACCTTATCTGTTTTGACTTCTTTAATTGATTGTCACCCATATATTTATTTGCATAATTGTAGTAGGTTTTTGGAAACATTTCTATAAGATTCTAATTAATAATTAATATTGATTTTATTATATTTTGATGAGTTATTTGAAAATATTAGTTAATTTGTAATGGGATAATTGAGCATGATCATGTCAATTTTCAAGTGAATCATAATAATGTTTAGGTGATACAACAAGTTTAATGGGTTGTTTGAATTAGTTTCACTTTTATTTTGACATCATTGAACCCAATTCAATTTAATTACTGAAAAGGATTTCGCGGTAATATAGTCATTGGAGCCTACTTCAAATTACCTATAGGTGTGGAGATTCAACACCGCACCCTGCTTATTGATTCTTTATGCAAACCAAGCTCTGGAAACAATCATTGTAATCAAATAATTTGAAGGCATCTCAACAATTGAGTGCATATCTAGTAGAAAACAGAAAAACTGCCAGAGAACTTGGGTGGTAGAGAAATAGCATGCTTCTCGAGTCATCAAATTTTTTCGGTTGGAGAAAGAAACCTATGCAGCCAGAGAAATAAACAATTAGTTCTTCCAGTTGTTACAACACGATTGTATCTCAGACGTGTACATCACTTTGAAGGATCAATAAGGCTGAATGTTAGCCTCCCCCGGAAATCAGCAGCAGCTTCTCCGGGTGGGGGAAGGGAATACCCCCACAACAGTGGTCACTCTACCTGCAATCTCTTTGTACAGACGCTTTTTCAGATTTCCCTTTTGCCTTTTTTTTTTTATCATTTTCCTTCTTGAATGGGCACCCTTCTTTACTCGAACTATTTCCCTTTTCTTCAAGAGTTGCTGTCTAGTACACCCTTGAGAAAATTCAATCCTTCTGCCGATATACTCCTCCGAACACGTGATTGAGGGACCTCAATCCGGGGAGGGGGATCTGGGGAGAAACAAATCACAATAACCGTTAGATTATCACAGGTGTTGCGCTTCAGTGCCTCCCTAACCAACTCTTTTGAACATCTCTCAGGATCGTTGTGGAGCATTAGTTCTTTCCTTGCCATCGTCACAGCACACTGGCTGCTCATTACATCCCATAGGCCGTCACAGCCCATTATCAGGAACTCATCGTCCTCAGTTAGGAGGGTCTCCTGCAACTCTGGCTCTGCGCTTAAGGGGCAGGCAGAGCCTTTGGGCACCTTCATGTGCCAATCCCCAAGTGCACGTGCCACAGATAGTTGGCCATTGAGATAGCCATCATAGACAACTCCGCCAAGCTTCTCAATCCTTAATCTTTCAGATGGGCAGTTGGGTTTGTGGTCTCTGGACAGCTCCAGTGCTCTACCTCGTTTCCCTAGCACAGCCCGACAATCTCCAGCATTGGCAATTAGCATTGTCCTGTGAAGTGTAAAACATGTTATAGAATAATCTACTCCTGACTTCCTCATGCTAAAGAAGTAAGAACACTACTAAATCAAAACGATTAAGCCAGGCTGTAAACTTGATAACAGGCTACTTGCCACATCTCAGTTCTGGATGAGGTGGCAAGGAAAAAAGGACACCTCTCAACAGAAAATATCTTGACTTTCATTCTTAAATGTTACATGCTGATCAGCCACATTCTCATAAAAGAAGCTATGTAATCACTTACTAAAATAAAAGGGAAGAAAAGAGGTGAAAAGAAACAGAACACAGTTAAAAAAAGTTTGTAGAAAAATATGATAAAAGAGCTCAATCTTGGTGCAAAAGTTTAAATCCATGAGAAAAAAATAAATAAATAAAAAAGCAAGCAAGCCAATCTCATCAGGGTAATAAAACTTTATAATACTTTAAAGTGACAACATTTAGGCTCCAGATATTAATTTTTAATTATATTCTGACATAAAAACATAAGTATTATTTTTTTTTTATCTTCAAATTCCCCAAGGGCAAGAGCTTTGAAACTCCCAAGTTCCTGCCCATACGTGTTTTCACTCTTTCATTGTGTTTCTGGCTCTAAGTAAAATATCTATTCCTTAAAAAGAAAAGAAATTCTGATTCTACTTTGGTTCTCAAACTATAAAATTATTAAAGGAATTCTTATGCAAATTTAAGATGCACGGTCAAAGTAAGCTCTTTGTCTATCCGTAGCTGCTTCTTCATTGTGATTAGGTAAGTCAAAGGTCAGGAGAATCCAAAGCAACTACAGAGGTAAGTCAAGTGTTGGGAACAGAACCTGGTTAAAGCTAGTAAAAGTTTTTTGATGAAAATGCTTGACAGAACTAATCTTATATCACACCCCCAAAAGGATAGCAAACAGAATGTAGAATCAAAAGCAGCTTTAAAGCTTACCGACCTTCCAAAAATAAAGGCAGTTAGAGCAGTAGTGCCAGAGGAGATGTCAAGAGAACTGGCATCAGCAAATGCATGATCAGCCTTCACAAAAGCACTCTTAATAGCTTTTTGCACACAAAGTGGAAAATGGGAATCCTCAACAATGAACTTGAGGATGTTCTTTCTGACAAATGATGCTGCATCTGTGCCACCATGGCCATCAAACACCTGTCCACGTGTACTAATGAAGTTCATGATTTATGATCACAAACAAAGAAGTAGAAGAAGAAACTGTCCTCATGGACCAATGAGTTCAAGTTTAGGATTAATGACTAAAAACAAAGAAGAATCATGACCAAAAAACAACAAAAAATTAGTTCATGATTCATGACTAAAAAAAAAAGAACAAACAGTTCATGATTCCCAATTCACAAACATGGCCAATTGGGGTGATCAATACTAGATATTACAACCTTCTAAAGAATCCAAACTCACTCTGAAAATGTGTGGCTATGATACCTAGAATTATCAACAGGTAAGAAACTTTAAGGGACTACACCATTCCTATGTATATAACTGATTCGATAAACTCCCTCATGGTTTCTAACACATCATTAGCATTCCCAACAGAAATAAAATTAAAAAGAAAAAAAGAAACTCTATGATGACCCCAAACTTTGAATGTCACACGCCAAAGACTACAATGGGCATGTTAAGCCTGTAAAAGGTCTGAAGTACAAGCTCTGCGTGAACTGGCTGGTTGCCATTGGGAAACCTCTTCACTTGGTGTGGCCCAAAAATCTAATGGTTTGGAAGGGAATGACCATAATAGGGTAGATCACATGCTAGTTATTTTTGAAAAACTATGCCAGTCGGTCTAAGGGGAGCACCAATAAAATGCCATCAAACCAAAACTCCCATTTTGGGAACCTTTTGGAATAGGTGGTCCCCCAACAAGGTTTCACAGGTTGACTACCATGTGTACATAAGATGTAAGAATGAGACCCATTATATACACCCATCAACACATGGAAAGAAATCATAATCATCAATTCGAAGAGAGGAAGTAATATTAACTTTCTATTGAGTTAAACCTAAATTTCAACCAGTGATTTTAGTTGCGCACCCCATAGAAAGCTCCAGGGGAAGGAAAGTCTGCAGTTGCACCTAGATGTTCAATAAGATTATCTATACATATGTGCTCGTCCTCCATGTACTGTTTAGGTCCTCTCTCAGCACAGCTTCCTGATCGAAACACAGGTAAAAACCCTGATTTTCCATCTGGAGGGGACTTAACAATCATCCCAGTACCTAATTCCTGGACACAAATAAAATAGAAAAATTAGTTGCAATGACTTTCCCAAAATATTTTGTCTAAGAAAGAAATGATAAACAAATGTAAAAGAAATGGAAAAAAGAGGATTTTAGCTGCTTGTTTAGTTGCTTGAGAGATGAAAGAAGAAAAGAAAATAC
Organism: Vitis riparia; assembly: GCF_004353265.1. NCBI lineage: Eukaryota > Viridiplantae > Streptophyta > Magnoliopsida > Vitales > Vitaceae > Vitis > Vitis riparia. The sequence goes on along the minus strand of NC_048448.1, from coordinate 712,291 downwards.
GGCAGCTTACAAGTCCTTGAGGTTCAAACAGTTATAAGATTCCATAACTTAAAATCATTTTCCACCTGGCTTGTCTCCAAATTTATCACATTTATGAATTGATTAACAGAAAATCCAGCATGATATTAAAATATAACAAAAAGAGGAGCTTTAAATACGATGCATAAAATGATAGGGTGCCCGGTCAATGTGAGCTGGACAAGGTTTCTGCTATTGTTTCAAGAAAAGAACAAAAAGGAAAGTATTCATACTTCCTCCTCCATCCTTGCTTAGCAAGCACAATGCACATAGATCTAAAGATATAGCTACTGGATCGAAATGAACATCGCAATGTGTACCAGAATATAACAATCTCCAGCAGCAGATTTGTTAATAAAGGCTTCAAGTTGAAGATCTTGAATACCATCAAGTGAAGCTTCAAATTTCACCTTAATTTGTTATATACGGGAATTTAATTTGTGGAAATGCACAGAAATTTAAAACCAAAACCAAAAACTTATATTGTAAGATGTATAAGATCTTAAACCTTGCATATAAGGTTTTAAATCCAAAAGTGACACTGAGAAGTGACTTTCAGAGATCAAAATTGTGAAATAAAGTATTTCCGATGATATTGAATAGAATCAGGCTCAAGAATCAAGTGTTAATTACAAGATGAGGTGATCACAAGGTTAACTTACAAAATCAGTAGCAGCGAGCAGCCTAGCAGAGCTTATGCAATGCCGCATAACTGAGAGGTGTCGCGGAGGCTTTCCATTTGTGAGTTGCTTCAAATTATCTGAATTATTTGAATTTTCATCTTCCATGACAGACACATTGACTTTGCTGTATCCAACATCTAATAAGGTAAACGGAGGAGAGAAATCAGTACCTGCCGCCATTTTCCCTTCTGATACATATATCAAGTTCCTCAAACTACTCTTTTTTTTCTTAAGTTCCGTAATCCGAAGTTACAGTTGCAACTAAATCAAGCATCAATTTCTCGTGGACAACCAAATTCCAGAGATCTGAATAAAACACCAAACTCCACAGATAGTCAACTAAAGAGAGCGATCACCAAACAAATCCGAATTCAATCTTGAAAGCCCTACAAACCTCAATTCAATCCCGAAGAGACTTCACTAATTTTCAAATCCACCACAACTACTTAACTATCGAAGACTTTCAATTATCTCTGGTAACGCAATCACAAAAACATATCCAAACCAAATCTGATGAACCGAACCAACAAACTCGTCCAAATTTCTCAAAACTCGATATCAGATTTCAAAATCCTTTTCACTAAATCCACTGAAAAAACAAGATTCGACGAATATAATCTCGAGTAAAGAACGCTAAAAAACCAAAACAAATCAGAAAATATCTAACAGAAATCGCAAGAAATGATTAGAATTCGAAATCTTGAACAATCACAGAGCATCAAACCCTAAAAAGTTGAGAATTCTCACGGATATCAATGATGATTCTGATGCTTGCCTTTCTCTTTGGCGTCAGTGATCAGAAGAAACCCTAAAAAGAAGGTGTCGAAAGAGAAATCAACCAATGGAGAAGAGAGATAAAAACAAAAGCTTACAGAGAGAAGAAGAGGATGATATGACGTCGAGAGGAGACTCGTTCTATCTGGTTGGCTACCGGTGTTTCCAGGTAATCCGGTGGACCTGTCGCTGTTCAAACCGGAACGTGGCGAGATGTGATTGGTGGCACCTCTGGATGACAGGATGGCAGCCAGTTAGTTTGATTGGATCGGTCCTGCCACTGCATCCCAGCCGTTGGATGTCTGCGCAATAAAATGGACGGTTGACACGCGGAAACTGCTCGAGAGGGTTGGTTCGGTAACGGCCGTTAAAGACGGGAGCATCGGATTCTAGAGGTACACCTGTCTCTCCGCTATTGGAGAGAAGTGGCATTCCGGCTAAGATAAAACAGTTCCCTCCCCTTGTTTCCGCATTTTGAACTTAGAAGGGATTGGAAAAAGCTGACACCTTAGTCTGATTTGTAGAACCGCGAATGCAGGCCGTCGGATTGAAAAAAGGATTGATCAAACGCACGAAATAAAGTGATAAATAAATGGCTATAACGTCATTGTCCACGTGTAATGAGGACACCGGTCGAGCGAGCTCCGACAAGTACGTCGAGTGCGTGAAATCACAGCTCTTTACTGTTGAAGTAGTTTTCACTCTGATCTCATGGCAGCGGTGATTATAGCAAGGAAAATTCTACTCATCATTATCTGAACGTGGGACAGGGGACACATGGTTCTGACTTGTAAATAGTAATTCAAGTCTTCATGGGTCTGGGCCTGGGCCTGGGCCTGGGCCTGGGCCTTGATGTGTACTGCTCTCGAATTTAATTCCGACTTGGCCAAACCAGAATCGAAGTTGTTGCAGACACTATTTTTGAAGTGCTTTTTCCTTTTTATTTTTATATTATATAAATGGAGCATTCACGTAAAGATACACTAAAAAGATAATGACAGTTATAATCACCTTTTACTTTAGCAATGGCGTGTAGTGTAATGTGACTTAAATATTTACTAGAATCTGTATCCTACCTTATTTCTTATCTATTATTTATGTTTTCTAGCCATTATTGAGGCACGTTTTAATTTTTTAGAATTTGAAAACATTTTTTGCACGGTAAGGAATAATGATGTGGTCACGTGCTCCCTTCTTTCCAAATCTTAAAATCAGCCATGTGAGTATTACTTCATATGAATTAGGGAAAGTATTAAAAAGAAAAAAGTCATATAAAATATCTCATATTTATTTGTAAGCATGCTATTTTTTTTTATTACAATGTTTTAAAAATAATAAAAAATCGATGAATAAATGTAATAAAAAACCATCATCAACAAATTATAAATTTGCAAAAATGATACACCAAATGAGATTTTTACAGTTTTCATTTTTAAAAATAATTACCATTTTTCGCAATCAAACCAATATTATAGAAATAAGAGATAAATAAACAATAATTTGAAAAATAAATAAAATTAAAGGGGCTAAAAATTCAAAGGCATCACACCCTCGTGCCCTAAAAGCTTGCACTTTCAATTAATTCTAAAAAAATAATATTATTATTTAATTTAATTCAAATTTCAACTTAGTTCTAATTTGAGGAGATAGTAATATGATAGATTTTTTTTGGATACCAACTTTATCCTTAATGAGCATAGTCTGAGGTAAAGATAAATGAATTCAGAATAAAAGTAACTTTGATAAAAATTAAATAAAGTGAGTATGAAAATTTCATATACCTAGTCACGTTTATTTTTTTTTATTTTTTTGATGGGGATAAAAATAAATATAAATCAAGTGGACAAGTTTGAGATTGGGGTGACCCACCCTATTATCATCACTCATCTCAATTTACTTATTCATTTTTTTTTATATAAATCATAATTTACCTATAAAATTAGATATTGGGGGCAATGAGAACATTGAGAAGGGAACAACAGCAAAGCGATGCCTTTCACTTTATTCTTGCCTTGACAAAATCAGTCCACACTCCGCACATCATATTCGCATTCCCCCATTTGCGAAGCTTCCTATCATTATCAATCGCGCGTTTCACATTACCGTCACTCCATTCCTCTCTTTCTCTTCAAATTTCCCTTTGAGAAAAAGACTAAAGTTAGGCCTGTTCTCTACATGCCGTTCCATTTTCTTTCCATGCTTTTTTCGTGTAAAACATGTTGCCTAGTTTCCGAGGGTACGTATAGTTTTTCTCTTTCTGGGAATAACAACTTAGAAACCAAAAAAATATATAAAGAGAGTGTTATTAGATTTTCTCTTTCCTTTTCATTTATTTTCAGTCCCGTGTCTATAAAAAAGGTGTATGGTAGTTGGATAAGGAGGACTTGAAAATAAAATATTTAAGACAATAAGAAAAGTACTTTATTCTATTCAGTCAAGTCCATTCATGATATGTTTCAGGAAAAATAATTCAATTCAATCATGGGGGTGATTGGATAGACTTTTTGAAATTTTAAAAAACACTCTAAAGAATTAACAAATTACTTTTATTAATTTTTGAATAAATATTTGATGTATGTTTTTTTTTGGGTACGATAAAAATACAACACCCCAAATAAAAATATTATTAAACACATATTTTTATTTTCAATTAAAATAAAATAAAATAAAATAAAGTTTTTCATGATATAAAATTTGATTCGATATAATATAAAATTAATTTAAGGTTTAGATTCAACTTAGTGGGTATTTGGTAAATTAATTTAACAATTTAAAATGATTTAATAATTTAATTTAAATTATTAAATAAATTAAATATATTTGATAAAATAATTTAATGATAAAACTTAAAGTAAAAAATAATTTTAAATAATAAATAAAAATAATTAACTTATTTTTAAGTTCGTATCTTCATTTTACATTTATCCTTATTACTTCAATGATTTTTTTTGTTATTTCACGACTTTCATTGTTACTCAACATTTTTTTACCATAATTATAATTTATAAGAATAAATATATAATAATTTTAAATAAATTTTATCAAACAACTTTAATATTTTAAGCCAACAATTTAAATATAATTTAATGTATGCTTCTACTTATAGGCTTGTAAGGGGCAAATGATGTTAGGTAGTGGGATCCCACCATCTTTTTGTACAATCGAAACTTTAAAGGAGAATCAAAGGCAGGGAAATAAAAGACTGGAAGAAAGGTATCAAGTATAATGGTAAATGACGAAAAATCCATCCACATTGCTAGACTAGCTAAAGGCTGCTCAAACTGTATTATCATTTAATGAATTGGTTTTGAAATTTTTCTTAGGTCGAGAGATGTAAGATATATATATACATAGGTAATAGGTTCCGTTCACCATATTAAGAGGGTCCTTCATTCTCTGTATTATCTCCATGGAATCGGCACAAAACGGAAGCAACCCAAATTGGGAAGATTGAGGAACACATACGGTAAAAGCACATGGAAAGCGGTCGTCTCTTGTCCAAGAATCACTGGCTCACGTGCATTGTTTTCTGCTTTTTGGGCTAGGTTCTGGGCATTTACTTCTCGGTTTATTGGGAATAAACGCAAGGCATATAGAAAGGCATATATATTTTCTTTTCACACAGGCAGGTCAGTGGCTGGTTCTTGTTGGTTGGACTCAACTTCAGGTGGGTTCTTCATTTCTTAGTTTCTGAGTTTGTCATTTGGGTCTTAATTGATTTTTCTTGGAAAAGAAGGATATGGGTATTTTACTAATTGCAAGGCAAACCCATCTGTTTCTCAGATATTGTACTGAACTCCGTTGGGTTTGGTTTATCTTCTTGTCCCATCAGTGAATTCTTCTTGGTTTTAAAGGCTGTACAGCTCATGGGTTCTAGGATTTTTTTGTTGTTCCTCTGTTGGGTAGAAGGCATTTTTTTTTCTCCTGAAAATTGATGGTTATCTAGTTGTTTAATGGTTTTCATTGGATATCTCAGTTAGCTGGAGTATTATTTTTATTTTCTGTATTATTTTAATCTTGAAAAATGTTTTCTGGAGTGGGATTTAGGTTTTAACAAAAACAGAATCTGATTCTGGCTTGTGTTAGTTGTCAAGCGGTCATTTTAACTCTTGAGTGTTCAATATTATTTTGAGCCATTAGATGGTGAGTCTCTGTTTGCTTGCTCATGTTCTGTTAAGAATGCTGCTTATAATAATTGTTTGTGTTTGTATTCTTAGAGCTTAGATGGGAATTCAGCTTTGTCATGAAACACTTATGCATAGACTGGTCTGTGGAGGCAGTGGGTCAGATTCGTCTTAATCAAAGCAAAGATAATTGTGCCATTCATTTAAAAATGAATGTGATTTGGCTTCTGTCATTGTTGTTTCTCTGTTTTGGAGTATTGTCAAATGGGTCTCAAAAGAATCTTTCTTCAAGACCAGCTGTTGTGAATGTTGGGGCGGTTTTTACATTTGAATCTACAATTGGAAGAGTTGCCAAGATTGCCATTGAGGAAGCTGTGAAAGATGTGAACTCGGATGCTGGTGTTCTCACTGGAACCAAATTTGTTTTGACGATGCGAAATTCCAATTGCAGTGGGTTTATTGGCATGATTGGAGGTACCTCATTTTCTCCTCCCTTTCCCTTGTTTCTTAATAGATGCAGACTTGGTACGCCCTAAGCAACATTTCTGTTATTAAGGAATCAAAAGATTCCAAGGGTGTAAACTAATGAATTATTGTTGATTGCAGCTTTGCAGTTTATGGAGACTGAAACCATTGCGATTATAGGGCCACAATCTTCTGTGGTAGCCCATATGATATCCCATGTTGCAAATGAACTCCAAGTTCCTCTGTTATCATTTGCAGCCACAGATCCCACTCTCTCGTCTCTTCAGTTTCCCTTTTTTGTTAGGACAACACAGAGTGATTTGTACCAAATGAAGGCAATAACTGAGCTTGTTGATTATTATGGTTGGAGGTCGGTAATTGCAATCTTCATTGATGATGATTATGGAAGGAATGGTGTGTCAGCATTAGACGATGCACTTGCGGAGAAGCGCCTTAAAATATCCCACAAGGAAGGGATTCCCCCGGGAGCTAGTGCTAGTCAAGGTGACATTATGGATATTCTTGTTAAGGTTTCAGTGTTGGAGTCTCGAATTATTGTTCTGCATGTAAATCCTGATATAGGTTTCAAAGTTTTTTCCGTGGCACGCTATCTTGGAATGATGCAGAATGGATATGTTTGGATAGCTACAGATTGGCTCTCATCTGTTTTAGATACCTCGTCCCCCCTTGCATCTGATACCATGGATTCAATGCAGGGAGTTCTTGTTTTGCGTCGACATACACCAGATTCAGATAGAAAGAGGGCCTTTTTATCTAGGTGGAAGAAGTTAACTGGTGGTTCTTTGGGGCTAAATTCTTATGGGCTTTATGCCTATGATACTGTTTGGCTGCTTGCTCATGCTCTTGATGCATTTTTTAATCAGGGTGGGACTATTTCATTTTCTAATGATTCCAAGCTACTTTCTATAGGAAGGGGTAGTCTTCAGCTAGAAGAAATGAATGTTTTTGATGGAGGAATGCTCCTTCTTAACAATATATTGAAGAGTAATTTTGTGGGTTTAACGGGTCCCTTTAAGTTTACTTCAGACAGGTCCCTCTATGCTCCTGCATTTGATATTATAAATGTGATTGGAACTGGGTATAGACAGATTGGTTATTGGTCTAACTATTCTGGTCTTTCAACTGAAACTCCTGAGGCACTCTACAGAAAGCCACCCAATCGTTCAAGTGTAAACCAACGGCTATATGGTGTTGTCTGGCCTGGAGAGACATTGTCAAAGCCTCGTGGATGGGTTTTCCCAAACAATGGGAAGCTATTGAAAATTGGGGTACCCAATCGGGTCAGTTACCGGGAATTTGTATCACGAGTGCGAGGCACTGATATGTTCAAGGGCTTTTGCATAGATGTGTTTACAGCTGCTGTAACCTTGTTGCCATATGCCGTTCCATTTCAATATGTTTCTGTTGGAGATGGCCATAAAAACCCGAATTACTCGAAGCTTGTGCATATGGTTGCAGAGGGTGTGAGTACCATGTTAAAAATCTGACGTTTTAAGTTCATATTATATAGAATATGGGTTTTTATGCCTAGAGCTAATTCTCTTATTTCCTTGTTACAGGAGCTTGATGCTGTGGTTGGCGACATTGCCATTGTCACTAGTCGGACAAGGATTGTGGATTTTACACAGCCATATGCTTCATCTGGACTTGTTGTTGTGGCCCCATTTAGGAAGTTGAACTCTGGCGCTTGGGCTTTCCTGCGCCCATTTTCTCCACTTATGTGGGGTGTTACTGCTTGTTTCTTCATTGTTATTGGGATAGTTGTGTGGATTCTGGAGCATAGGATAAATGATGAATTCAGGGGACCACCTAAACACCAAATCATAACCATTCTATGGTAAGTTCTTAAGCTGAACCTCATGTTGGATGCATAATTAATTGTGCTAGTAATATATATGTCCTCAGCTTAGAGTTCAGATAGGATAATAAAATTCTATGCACCATCGCTGTATGATAATGTACTTGTATGACGGTCCTATTGTCCTAATGGGGGGTGAGGTAGGAGTAGTATAAGAGTGGCTCGTTCATCGATAGGCCTCCCCTTATTCATTCTATAGGGCGGGGCTGTGGACCAACTATCCACACCTAAATGTCATTAAGAAGGATAACTGTATAATGTTTGGATCACTTGGAAGGACCATAACTGTAGAATGTTTGGTAGCATAGAGACATCCTGTTTGAGGGTGAAAGATGTATTTCTAAAAACTCTACTCTTGTGGTTTAAGGTGAGTGAGGGCCTAGCTTCTTTGAATTTCCTGGACCTTGTTGACAGTATGGGGATTGGCTAGTTTTGTTAGTGCTATAGGTTTTTCTTTTTCCACTCTGTTTGCACTGCTTGTATACTTCACATGTACATAGGTTGCGGCTCTTTTTTTTAAGCACTTATTCAAGTGCATTTATCCTAACTTGCCTATCAGAGAGAGAGAGAGAAAAAAAAAAAGTGAATCAAAACAGAGCAAGATTGTCTAGCACATTGTTTCTTGAGAATCAAAACTGAACCTATGAAGAACTAAATAAATGCATCAAAAAATCCCAGTGGGATTTTTCATCCTGGGTCTATTTTGTTGATAATATTAGAGGATATAAGTGGATCTTCCCCAAAACATAGCTGCAATTTAAATTGTAAGGGGGAAAAATTATGCAAATAACACTGATTAACCATTTCTCATTTATTAGAAAAAGCCATGATGCATTCAGTGAATAGGATGATTTCATCATATGTTGAGAATAACCTGCGAGCCAATAAACTTAGCAGATTTGTTATTATGTGGAAAATAACTGATCTAGAATTGGTGAATTTAGCACTCTGGTGTAGGTTGAAGGCTCCAAAAGCTCAGCAGTACAGCCAAACAGGGCATAGATGGATATAGGTTTATAAGATAGGACTCCCACAATCTAACAAAAGATATGGCTATGTTGTGATGATCATGATACTCCTAGGAAACCCAATCATAAAAAGACAAACTAATCATGAAAATAGAACAGGAAGTCTATTGATTTGAATAAATAGATCTGATTTTTTTTTTCTAATATCAGGCATGTACTTGAATATTTTTCTTAAATATTGGACCTATTGTGGAGGCACTTTCAATGTGTAGGATTCCAAAATAAAATGTCTAACTTCTGGTTGGACAGCTAAATAAAAAAAATATTCGAATTGGGAATGCTAAATTACATAGAGCAATTCTCTAAATTGCTTACCAAAGTGACACATGTGACAATCAGCCTTTATTCTTCAAAAAATTGCATTCATGTCATTGTCTATTTGGAGGAGCAATTTGCGGCACCTGTTAGTGTGATTTAGTATCTCTTTTGAATTAGGGTAATATATAAATTTATTGGTAGAATAGAGAATTTATCAGAAAATTTGGGAGGGTATGGACCCCTTGATCTCACCTTTCTCCACCTGTGAATTAATGCATTATTGATGATAATGCATAATCGATCGTTTATTAGATTGTTCAACTTTGTAGCAGGAGAAGATTTTTTTTTTTTGTAACAAATAACTGGTGTCTGATGGATCTCTTCTCCTTGACTTTGCAGGTTTAGCTTTTCAACTATGTTTTTTGCCCATAGTAAGTAAAACTCTGATCCTTACAGATACTTGATGCTAATGGCAATACAATTGAGCAGCACTCTTAAATTTATTGAGTTGGCTTGTCCTTTCATTTTGCAGGGGAGAGCACTGTGAGTGCTCTTGGTCGTCTGGTGCTAATTATATGGCTTTTTGTAGTTTTGATAATCAACTCAAGCTACACTGCAAGTCTAACCTCAATACTCACAGTGCAACAGCTATCTTCTCCTATTAAAGGAATTGAAAGCTTGATAAACAGTAATGATCCAATTGGATACCAGGTGGGTTCTTTTGCAGAACATTATTTGAGTGAGGAACTCAACATATCAGAATCTAGACTTGTTGCCCTTGGATCACCAGAAGAATATGCCAAAGCCCTTCAAAATGGTCCGGGAAAAGGAGGTGTTGCTGCAGTGGTTGATGAACGACCATATGTGGAGCTCTTTCTCTCAACCCAATGCAAGTTCAGGATTGTAGGTCAAGAGTTCACTAAAAGCGGTTGGGGTTTTGTGAGTATCTATTCATTTTCATTTCATCATTTTTCTTATTCAGGAAAACATGTGCATTATAATTCAGATAAAATGTTTATTCTTTGCATTTTCTGTGAGATTTGATGGGAAAGTTAAAGTCTAGTTTAGGTATCTGTGGAAATTGGCATTCCATTTTGTTTTCCCTAGAATTTGAAGGCGAAATAATCCATCTTCTGGAATGGAGTCATTTTGAAATACGAAACCAAGCCTTACCACATACCATGGTGGAAAGATCTTTAATAAATCTTGAAGCACCCTCGTTTTAAAAAATATTAAGGTATGCATGTAGTTTTTTTAAGTACAGCCAATAACACAATTGAACAATGCTAGATACCATGTAAAACACTATGGGCTGTTTCAATCTCCATGTATCATCTAAACCACCGATAAGGAAATGAATTGTATTTTTTCTTTGGCACTATAGGCTGATTCAATTTCTATGTATCATAGGAAATGACTTTCTTGTTTTTTTTTGGTGAGTAGTTCTGATGCAGGTTAGGCCTTTCTTCAAAATTTGCTCAAAAAGGGCCAGAAAATGGGAAAAACTCATTGGGCCCTTGTATTGGTACCACAAGGACAATTTTTAGAGGGATTATGGATACCTCATTGATTCTAGCCTCCTTGAATTTCGATTTATCTCAAAACTCAATAGTGAAGATGTATTTGGAGGTATTTTGTTAGTGTTATAGAATTAAGTATTTGGTTAAGATCCAAGTTATCAGGTGTTTACCAGGATACTCTTGTGGACTTGTTCGAGTTTTATTTGCAATTTTTTTTTATAAGATTTTCTTATAAATTAGTCTTATTTGTCATGCAGTGTCTTTTATTTGATTTAGAGGGGTTAAATAATTATGCTCTGTGAAAACAAGGCTCATAGAGACAAATGAATAGGATGGTTCTGAAAGATGTCTTCATGTTTTTGCCCTGAAAGTAATGGTCAGACTTCACTCATCTTTTCTTTTCTAGGTGAAGCCCATGTTCACTCCTCATTTTACGTCTGCATTTGGACAAAACCCTTATGCTGTCCTAAAGTTTCACCAACCTATTTTTGTAGTCAGAGCTTAGACCACTCTAACCCTTTTCCATCCCTAGACTCTCGTCCATTGCCGAACAGATTTAGCCTTTAGGTTAATTGGTTGGTTAAAATTTTCCTCTTTCATGAACTCTAAATTGATAAGCCATCCTAGACCATAAACTACTTAATTGAGCAGCCTCACTCAACAAACCCAATTTCACCAATGGACTCTTATAGCTATTCCTTTGTTACAAACCTAGGATAAACTTGTCCTAAGCCATAGCCCATGACCTACCAAGAATTGTATCAACTCTTAAGTGCAGTGAAAACAGATTTCATGGAAGATCCTATTGTAGATAAGCTTGGATGACATAAAAGAATTCTTGCTTTCAAGCTCATGTAGTTGAGATTAAGGTCTTATTGAATTCAGCTGGCATGAGAAAAGACATGCAGGAACTAAACTAATGAGAGAAAACCTCTATGCCCTGAAAATTTTCTTGTGTTTAATGGGTTGCGCTTTGTATAATAATGAATAAACGTTCATATTTCATTTTTAAGTTTGGGTATATATTTTTTTTCCCAGCATTATAAAACTCATCCTTTTTGAGCTTTTAGTTTTTACACTAGTGTAATTTAAAAGCACTGGAGCTTGACTCCTTCCTTTTCTTTGTATATTATTATTAGGTGTTTCCACGAGACTCTCCCTTAGCCGTTGACATGTCGACTGCAATTCTAGCACTATCCGAGAATGGGGATCTCCAGCGAATCCATGACAAGTGGCTGGCAACAAGCGCTTGCAGTTCAGAGAGTACTGAGATTGAATCTGACCGACTTCACCTTAAGAGCTTCTGGGGCCTCTTTCTTATATGTGGGTTAGCTTGCTTTGTTGCTCTTGTCATATACTTCTTTCAGATTCTGCGCAAGTTTCGCAATGCTGCAGCCGTGGGAGCCAATTCAACTGGTACGGGTAGCTCACGTTCAGGGCATCTCCAGACACTTTTCTCGTTAATGGATGATAGGTCAGGCCACACAAAGACTGGGCATAAGAAGAGAATAGAGAGATCATTATCAGAAAATGATAAAGAAGATGAGTTGAAGAGTAACCCAAAGAAGAAGCCAATACGAAATTCCTTAGAGATCACCACCAGCACAAGTGAGTAAATTCATTTTATCACGTCACATTTGAGTCATCATCTATATCCCATGTTGTAGATCACTCAACTGTCTGTTTATGTATTATTGAGGCCATTTGCTGTTATACCAATATCTGCTGGAAGCATTTTTCATTAGAGGGCAATAGCTGTTGTATGCATATCAAGGAATTTTGATCATGGCTATGTAAACAACAATATTGAAGTATATAATACTGATTTTGCTGCCATTCTAACTTTGGATTTGAATGAATACTAAATTGGAGGTTTATTTTTCGGCCTGCAAACACAACCCAAAAACGACATGAAATTTAATAGATTTGAGTTGAAGTTAGTTGTGTTTATGTCATAATCGTGTCAACATATGTAACCCATTTATTAGTTGAAGTCTTTTTAACTCATCGTATCATGTTGATATGATTCTTACTTGACATGTGCCCAACCCGAATTAATTATTAAATGCTTTTCTATTCCTAAGCACCATTTTTAATGTAATATTTGTGTTGATTTTATGCTAATTTAATGTAATTCCATTCAATAAAAAGAAAGTCCGATTAAAAAAATGATAAAATCAAATTATAAAATGGCCAAACTAGAGAGCATGACACCAAAAATTGAAATGAATTTTAAAATTTGTGTTGGAACAGATTGAATTGAATTCTCAGTTCCCTGATCCTGTTATCAGTGTGGACAGTGGGAAAAAGAGCAACAACTTTTTTCAAACGAAAGGAAAAAGCCTTTGATTGGGGAGACGTTAAAAGCTGTTAGCATGTGCAGGTGAGCCCATCTTTGTCTTTTGGCCCTTCTCTTCTCCCCAGAAAGAGATCTTGTATCCCCTTATTTCAACAAACCAACAAAAATTTCAACATCCTTCGCATAGGACACACCCATTCAAATTATAAGATTCATGTCATATCACCTTACAATCAATACATCAAATTTTCACTGCTCACATTTTCACTTTTGGTCCAAGCTAATGATTCTACCAAGCACTACAAATGAGCTGTCAACCACATCCACCGCCTTTCTCCTGCTTGATCACTGTTGAGGATATCGGCATCTCCCATAACCTGAGTAAGGCCAAAAATACATTTTTGTTTTCATATTTTCATTAAGGTAAATGTTCATATTGTTAAAAAAGAAAAGGAAAAGAAAAGACAGCTTTGATTTTGATGTTTAGGAATAACAATAAGGTTATATTTGGTTCTCATAAAATTTGAGAGAAAATACAAGGGAAAGAAAATACAAAAGAAAAATAGAAGGAAAGAAAAAGTGAAGGAAAATAAAAAATAGATTAAAAATTGATAAGTTATTTTTATTTTTTACTTCAAACTCATTTTATTTATTTCAACTAATTAATATAAAGATTAAATAATTTTAAAATACATAAGTTTTTAATTAGTTTTAATTATATTTGATTTTCTTTTATATTTTTCATAAGACAACCAAATATTAAAAAATCATTTTTTTTTACATTTTTTTCTTTCCTTAATATTTTTCGGAACCAAACATAACCTAAAAATAAAGACAAGAAAATTATATTTTTGTAAAAACAAAAAATTCTATATGGAATATTCCTAAAAGCTACTTTATTTGAAAAATTATGACTTTAAGATAAACATTTTCGAGCAAATCCAGAAATCAAATTCAACTTAAAAAAAATCTGTAAAACATGGAGATCAAATTAAAAATGGAAAACATAAAAATCTGATATTTAATGAGCTTACTTGGATCACCGAAGGTAACGAGGCCAGCGCCTTTGAAATCACAGTTCCAGTAGTTCCTCCCATGCATCTGATAATACGCATTCATGGCGTATGATGAATGTGCATGAAGCTTATTCGGCTCAAAACAATCCCCACTTCCATATATCTCTCTGCAGTCCACCCCACCAGGTCCACAGCAGAAGTCCAGCACCGCCTGCAGCACCTTCTCATCTGCATGGGGCTTTGCTACGCACCAAACCGAAGGACCCCTCGCTGCGTTCGCTACTTTCTCACCGAACCCCACCGCACCTCCATTGCCGCTGCAGAATTTACAGCTCAAATCTATCTCATATACCTTAGAGCCGTCGCCGTTCAAAATCCCAAAGTTTCTCTCACTCACTCCACCTCCCTTTTTGTTCTCATTGAACAAAGCGAACACAAACACCTCCACCTTGTCCTTCGGCCTCATGGGTGTGCCTTTATCTGACTGCCCACGTTCGATCAGTCTGGTATTGTATTTTTTTGCGTTTTCCGGTGTGGCCGCAGAGTCCCCAGCCTCACCCTTCGACGGCCACCCGGATTCCGATACGGTGATCTCTATGGTCCGATTTCCGAAACCCAGAGCGTTGATGGCTGATCGGACGGCGTCGATTTGAGCATCGAGCATGTTGTTATACACAAACCCCTTTGGGTCGCGTACCCCAGTTGTGTTCCCGAGCAATGCGTACTCCAGATCGATTTTTCCCGGATTGTCTCTGTAGGCAAAATATGGGTAGGCGTTGATCATGAATGGCGCACCAGTATCAGCTATGAACCCAACAATGGAGGTCATGGTTGGGATGAGCTCCAGGGCGAAGGTGGAAGCTGAAGGAGGAAACGAAGAAGCGAGCACAGCCATACTATGTGGGGTGGTGACCTTGATTTTCCGGTCGAGTCCACGAGCTAGTAGGACTCCATGAAGGTTCTGCATTGCTTGAACCAGGGCATTAAGGGCCAAGTGGTCAGTATCAGTGGTCAAATACTCATTACCCACTGCAATGGCGACGATGGAAGTGGCGGGAATGAAGGGCGCGACGCGGGTGGCGAACCACTCGTCGGCGGCGGCCACATCGGAGCTGATGTTGGAGACGTGGTAATTTTCGACGGCGACGATGAGGTCTATGCCTGTGTTGGAAAAGGCCTCTAGGATTTCTGGGTTTGTGTCGTAGATCTTGACCTTGTCGATGAGAGTGGATTGGAGTAGCTGAGCCACCTTCTTGGGCTGAGGGAGGTTGTTTCCGAGAGTGCCGTAGTTTACGCCGACGGAGGAAACCGCCGGAAATAGGCAGAGAAGGAGGAGAAGTGGAAGGAGAAGTAGTGAAGTGGGAGCCATGCTGATGGCTATCGAGTTTCAGTGAGGCTTGGTTAGCCGCGTGGATATATGTACTGATTTCTTCTGGAAAGGCCCCTGTTTTTTGTTGAAATTACATTGTGACATAACCATATTATAATAAAAATTTATTAAATATAGAATTTTTATAAATATTTGGTTGGATTTTGTTAATAAATTTATTGTTTGTCTATGAAAAAAAATTCAAAAATAAAGTGCAATTATATCAATCTTTAAAATAAAATAAACCAAATAAATATATTATTTTAACTTCTTAAAAATTAAATTTTTTAATAAATCATATTTAGTGTGACTTAATGACTTAACATACAATTCAAATCAAAATAGTAAGTCCAAGTTTTTAATTTTTTCTAAATATTAAATATACTTTACACTAATTGTTTGTCCATTGCTCCCTTATTGCTCTCTGATAATCTTAAGTCTTAACTAGATAAATACGTGAATTTAATATTTTTAAAAATATTAGATTGATTTAATTAAATAATATTAATACTTAAAAATAAAAATTAAATGATAAATTATAAAATCAATTATTTAACTTAAGTTAGCCTTAAACCATTAAATATTAAACATCAACCTTTTTATTCAACGAAAGGGTGATGATGAAGTTGCGAAACAATCGATGGGCCATCAGAATAATCTGGCCTCACACCTTTTAGTTCTCCCAAGAATAATAAGAAAGGGGTTTCCTAGCTGCAGCTTTTTCGGCCGTTACCCAGGCGCCAAAGTGGACCAGTATGGGGTTTTGAACCTTTATTTTGAACGCTGATAACCTGATTAGAAAGAAAATTAACTTTTCTACGTGGTTTTTTATTTTTTATTTCTATTTATTTTTTGTGAATTATAGTAAGGAATCTGATATGAATTTATTTGAATGTTTATTAAAGTGCATTTGACAATATTATAAAAAGTATTTCTAAAACACTTTTTAAAATCACTCTAAAACAAAACGCACTCTTAATAAAGCCCGTGAGAAAATGATTTGAAAGGTGAAGGGGAGCAATGATTTAAAAATGGGACAATGGCAGTCATGTAGTTTCTATATTCAAAAAAGGCCCTCTTGCTCAATTCAAAAGCGAAAAAGAAAAAAACGGATGATTTGTCCACGGTGAGCAGTAGAATGAGATTCTGTCAGCGAGAAAATCTTGGCTTCGGAGCCCCTTTTCAAGGGCTTTGTTCCGCGTACCAAATTACCCTTCCCTCAAATGAAGAATACAACGTCATCTGTAAAACTAAAGGGTGAAAAGAAAGGTTAAAGATGGAATTCAAAAAACAAATCACATCAAGTGGTAGTCTAAGAAATTACAACTCCCACCAATAATATTTGGAAACATTTGTTTTCAAAGTCTAAATATTCCTTTTATAGATATGTACAAAATAATATATATCAAAATATATTTTACCCATTTTACAAAATTTAGTACAAAGATATTTTTATCCTAAAAATTCAAATTCATCGTACTCACTCAAATCGTTATCATATTTAATTGATCGGATATAATATGAGATATGATAAAAAAAAATATTATATCATATCATATGTTTGATTGATAATGAGAAAAAAATAAGTTATTTTATCACTTATTCTATAATAATAGTAAAAAGTGTTTCTACTCCTTTTAACATTTAAATTTTTTTATTTTCTTAAATATAAAAGATAATAGAAACACTTTCTAAAATCATTGTGAAATACTTTAAAATATTTTCGAGGAACATATTATTTTTGAAAAGTCGTGAGGAACATGTTATTTGCACCAACAATCGCATGAGCACTTTATTAATAAAACATTGTTACGAAACAAATTAACCCGTTGTACACCACTTTTTCATCCCTTATTATGCAAATATTTTGATTACATAGCACACATCACATTTACAGTTTAGACATGGTATATATATGATCTTTCTCCCTCTAAATGATATCATTTTTAGAACGAGCCTTCGGATAAAAGTGCTGAATATTTTTTTTCCGTAATATAAAGTGGTATATGAAAGAAGAAAAAGGTAAGAGATTTAAAAAGGACTCAAATTCAGGAATTGTTGGGGACATTACCATTTTATCATCAATTACAAGTCTCCTATAGCAGATACAACATAAATCAGTCTTGGTATTGTTTGGATAAAAATTAAAAATTGATAGTAACTCATATATATATAAAATGTAAAAACTCTTTGAGAAAAAATTGAGGTATAGAAGAATTTTTACTATCTCAAATTTTAAAAATTTTGAATGTAGTTTTTAAGGACATATAGCACTTTGTTTTCATATAAGAGGTTACTATTTTTCTATAGGTACTACTATTTTCTTTTTCTAAAAATGGAAAATAGGAAGTGCATCAAAAGTTCTAAACAAACACTTGAGTTTCAACTTCATTTTTGGCAGTGCAATAAACCTCCTAAAACAAAAATCAAATTCTACATCAATAACAAGATTCAAAGTATTCGATCGAATCGTATCTACCTCAACTAGGTCCAAGGCGATTTCAATTTACAACATTAAACACTAAGTCGGTATTAACTGCCCTTGAATTGTCTAACTCGATTGAGTTTTTGAAAGAAAAAAAAAATGGTTGGATTCAAATTGAGTTTTAGATTTGACTCCAATACCCCAAATTACTTTATAAATCCCTCTTCTTTTTCTTCATCCACAAAATCGCCCTTCTTAATTGCCTGCTGCTGCTATTATGGCAACTGAAAGTTGAAAAGCGACATAACGAGAATGTTCTCTCTTCCTCCAATCGACTTCAAATCTTTTTGTTATAGGCTACATCTTGAACGACAATGTGGGTTTTTGGCTGACGACAACGTCTGGTGGTACTTCAGACCTTGAAAGCTTAAGAACAAAGAGTCACACTTACCTGCAGTAGAAGATTCAGATTTGGGAAAGAATGGGTATTGGGTATTTTTTTACATACCAATAATATATATGGTATTATATTATATTATAATATTATCCAGCATTATGAATTACTGATTAGATGTATGGGCTACAGATGGGATTTCAAAAATATATACGGAAGGTAAATAGGGATACTTATATGGCCATGGTATAAAGGTAAGAGCATGAATAATTATATGTTTATAAATATAAACATTTGATAAATTAATTGATTTATAATTAAATTTATTATACTTAAAACTTGAAAAAAATAATTAAAAAATGATAATGTTCATATAAAAAAAATATCATTTAATATATTTTAATAATTAATTAATAAAATATAATTATTTTATCATATTGATTAATTATATCTTATTTTTGAAATTTTATGAGCTATTAAATTAATATGTTTTACATATTGCCCAATATCAATCCAAGTTTCTGAGACCAATGTACTTCAATATCTTCCGAGTTAGTGACCGATACCAAGACCTTTGTATGGCATGAGCAACTAACTTGATATGTTGCACTTGGAAGCTTTGGTCAAGTGGATGAAGATTTATTAAAAGCACTTCACCATGGATTGCCTTCAAACTGGCTTCAGCTCCACAAAATCCAATGTTTCATCTTTCCACTAGATGATTGGGTGCGTCTCTACCATGTTAAGTATAACTGGAAAAAAAATGTACCTGAAACAAAGTTGTTTCAAAATCTCGAAACTAGGAGAATAAGAGAAGGCAGAATTTGAAAATAACAGAAAATCTGCATACCTGCAGGATTCTATGCACTTCTAGCTTCCAAGTGGTTGGGGACTGTTTAACACTAGAGTATTATTAGTCATGAAATCATCAGAAAAGGAAACGTGTGCTAAATACGTCTGAGGTAATGAAATGATACATGTATCTGTTGACGGTATAATATAATGAATATTTACAGTATATTTCACAGATTTTCTTGCAGCTAAAAGGGAAGCCGGGAAAGCAAGAAGGGAGAAAGAGGAGGTTGGGTTAGATAAGATTTCTTTGAATATACTTTTGAAAGAATTCTTCCTCCCTACAGTGTGTGTGTATCACCTTATAAACCTCGATTAAGAATCTTGGAAATCGACTCGAGAAATATAAATTGAATCCTTCAGGAACCGGGCCCAAAATTTCCTGGATATCTGAAGGAAGCTCCCTGTAGTGATTTAACTTGTTTCGTATGACTCTCAGTAAGTCACGGACACTATCAAATTTGTAGCGCCTGTAGCGGCCAATGTTATTGATGAATGCACCTTCCATCTTTTCATCCCATTTCCCATTCAAAGCCAATGTTCCAATGCTTTCTAATTCTTTTAGGAGTTGGGATTCATTCTCCCTGTCTTCCAATTCCACACGATCACTGACATCTCGAAGAAATGAAAGTCGCATTTCAGAACTCCAAAAGAAAGGATGATGCAACACGTCCATGGCCTTTGGCCTAATAACACATTGAAGACATATCATCATATAAAGAAAATTTTAATACCTAAATTGCAACGAGTTGAATAGAACTTTAACATTTATAACTAATGCCCTCCAATTCTAAATAGAGATATATGCTTGTAAATAGAGTCAGCCAACAGAAGAGCTGCCTCTTAGATGGACTTTACATACAAAATACTACACCAAATGATTCATGAAAGCAATTCTTTAGCCCAACTTCAAACTTATATTATGATATAAGGACAAATGGATTACCTTAAATCTGGGTCAGGCTCTAGGAGAAGAGAGAAAAGATCCACAGCTTCAGGAATATTCTCTATTAAGAATAGGTCTTTCCTGTTATTCACAATATTCACATCACGTTCAAAATTGTCACCATATGGGTGTTTACCCCCCGTGAGACAAAAAAAAAGAACACAGCCCAAGCTAAATAAATCCACTGCACGTGTTTGGCGTCCATGGCGAAGTTGTTCAGGTGCTTGCCAACCTGAACTCCCATAACCTGCATTTTTAACAATGATATAGAGGAAAGAACAAATATGTTTTAATTAGTCCACATGCAGGAATGTATCAAACACAAGGACGTTTTAGAGAGGCCAGCCCGATACTCAAGTTTAAAAATAAAATTCTGATTAAGGTTTATAGAATTACAAATAGGAATAAGCAAACTGACTGAATCAACATTCAGATTGTTCCTAACTCAAAAGTTTTCCTCCCTGGGCTTATTTAGTTGTAATTTGAACAACCCTACCAGTGTGCTTCCAAGTATTGAAGAACATTAACAACACGACTGATATAAGATACTCACCAGTACCATGGTGAGTTAAGGAAGACATATCCCCAAGAAGACGCTTGCTGATACCCATATCTGAAAGTTTTGCAGATAAGGATTTCCCCTTGATGATTATCAAAATATTTTGAGGCTTTAGGTCGCGATGTATAATTCCAAGTTCATGCAAATGGGCTAGCCCAGAGACCACATCCCTGCACAATTTAGGATTGTGGAAATATCAAATTCCAATAGTTTTATCACGTAATTTATTCAACTCTTTAATTAAGTGTAATTCTAATGTAATTCAGTGGCACTGTTGCATGGAGAAAAATGAGCATATTGTTTATAAGAGTCCAAAGGGAAAATCCCTTCTAGTTGGGATTGAGGAGTCTCATACTTTCGGTCATATCAGACAAAAGGCTTTCATATACACATCTATGTAGTAGTTATAAAGATAAAGAATAACCAAACGAATGGTATGAAAAAACTTAACCAGTACCCAAAGGAAGAGGGAGATCTAGGACTTTGAACATACCTCATCAATTTTAACAACTGAGGAGAGGGATATCCATTAGTCTTCCATAATTCAAAATCCTTGTTTGGATCCATTATTGAATGTAATCGAACAATATACTCATTCAAGATGTTGGAATCCCAGTCCTGGTTAACTACTTGATCTTGAGAATCGGAGCATAAATAAATCAAATCACTTAAGCTACAATTGCAGCGTTCCAGAGAGAGATAAACAAAATCTTGATCATACTCTACTCCATGCCATCGAACAATATTTGGATGCTGATCTGATACAATAAGATTCTGAATTTCTTTCAAAGCCACATCATGATGTGTCCGCACAAGACGTTTAACAGCTACTGGACGGCCATCATAAATTCCCTCAAGTACAATGGTACCGTTGCTTCCCTTAGCAATTTCTTTCTTAGATACAAGCATCTTACCAATCTTGCGTTCGCCTACATGAACATCAGCAAGACTATTAGAGTTCAACTCCAATTTTGTTTCATTTCTCTCGACTTGTGAAAGTCCATTATTGTCTGCAACCTTACTCTCATATGAGATATTTCCATGCCTTTTCTCATTACTGGCATTGTTCTTATTGATTACCGATTTCCGAGCTTTCTTCTTTTTGGGACTGATACCTTGTACTTTAGAATCCTCGGGCTTTGATTTGCCAGGTTCTCGAACTGCAAAAAATTGGTAAATGATGAAGCCAACAATGAACAGTAGTGGGGCAACCCATATTCCAAGCTTCTCAATATTGTCAGAAACAATGCTCATGATATCCATTTCACTAGCATCACCACCATGAACACTCAAAGTCCCCTCAGAAAGGGGCAATGCAAGCAGTGGTTTGCCTTGGCCAAGGTGATGAGGTCCAGGTAACCTGCCAACAGGCTGTGAAAGAGATTTGGGTTCAGAAGCAGGAAGAGAGAGCACTTCCACAGCAGGAAGAGTCTTAGGTAGTCTATCATGCATGGGAAAAGAATCTAACAAGCTATGGGATCTGGGTTCAGAAGCAGGAAGAGAGAGCACTTCCACAGCAGGAAGAGTCTTAGGTAGTCTATCATGCATGGGAAAAGAATCTAACAAGCTATGGGATCTGGGTTCAGAAGCAGGAAGAGAGAGCACTTCCACAGCAGGAAGAGTCTTAGGTAGTCTATCATGCATGGGAAAAGAATCTAACAAGCTAGGCTCACGGATTCGGTATACAGAAGCCCTTGTCTGACAATGCAATGGAGACTCAATATCACTCATATATTCTGAACCAATCTCAGTCCCTGGACACCGAAAAACAGCCTCAATATCAGCAAACTTTACATTCCACAACACTTTGCCAGAAGTTGGAGAGAAATGCTGCAGTACATAATCTGTCCTCATGATGTAAAGTGGCAGCTCAACTTTCTGCAAATCCACATCACCAGGCTCTATCAATTCTTCAATCTCTTCCCTAGATAGAATAGGGTTTTCTTCATCACCTTGAAACCCTCCTATCAAAGGAGAAGCATCTGATCTAAAAGTGGTAATAATTGTTCCAGATTTGGCGTCAACAAGAAATACTGTGGTTTTCTTTGATCCCACTGTGACTCCATCCTTTGATACATAAGGCGCACCTTCAACATATTTTTCAGGAGTCAATAGAAGTTTTTCCTGGGGCCAACAAACAGTAATGCACATTAACCAGAGCAATCTGGAAAAACAAAATGAGTATTTCTCCAGACTAAGAAAAGATTAACATCAGGTTATTTTCAGTATCCAAACTGCAAAAGATTCACATCTTTCTAGCGAAGCTCCAGACTACAACAGCATAATAAATGATCAATCTTTCAACAAATCAAAGCCCAAGCAAAATCTTCTAGGTTTCAAACTAAAGAACTATGCTTTTTAATCACATATGTGGCCAACACCATACAGTTGGGGTTGTTGTTATCTATACACTCGCCACCAAAAGCATAAAGATAAAAGTTAAGCTTGCATACCCTTTTTCCGAAGCTAATGTTATGCCTGTACAGTTCCCAATCATCTCCACAATCTATAAAGAAGTCAGTACTCAGCTGCTTGTCGTTATCACCATCAAGAAAAGCCTGATACGAAGAATAGATAGATGAACCAGACGCGAACGACCACAGTATTTTCCTCGAACTAGCCTCCACGAAATAAATTGTCCCATCTAAAGCAGCCACTAGCGCTATATCATTTTTACTGAACCAAACACCAAACACAATTCATGAATTCCTAGTTTACCCAGAATATCTGAATTCACCTAGCAAATCTGAATCCAGAAAACCCTAATTTCCAGGTTCTACAAAGTTTTAAAAAAACTGCAAAAAAATTCTATAAAACCCTAATATTCAAGCGGAATCAAAAGAATCAAGAAATCATCGGTACTCACGGCGCTTGTGGCACTATGGAATTGGCCTTCAAGATATCGAAACCCTTGCTGTCGAGATTCAAGAGGGAGTTCTCCGGCTTCGTTGAGATTGCGAGAACGCCCGATATGGAGATGAACCACAGAAGAAAGATCAAAGAACGTTTCATCTCAACCTTGATTTCAGATTTTACTCAATAAATTAGACTTTTCAGAATTATTTTTGAGATTCAACTGGCGGGTTGTGCTTCTTCCCTTGGCAGATACCCAAAAGCTGTTTCGGATCCGTTACCGGAACAAGGAGAAAGAAGAAATCGGGTATTGTATGGTGGCGGCTCTGGTTAATTGCCGTGACCAATCATATCTTGACATGTCATCGTCGGCGCAGTCATTTTGAGGAGAGGTTTACGATTTCACCCCTGAGTTACATCCGCTGACTTCTCGGGGTATTTTGGAAATTAAAGTACGCTACGTCTCTATGGGAATATTTACTATTTCGTCCCTGAGTTTCATTCTAAGTCTTTTTGGACGACTAGGGTATTTTGGAAAATAAAAGTAGGAAAATCCATAGACATAGAGCCGTAGGTTTTGGGGATCGATTGTTTTGAAAAAGAAACGCCGAAGTTTTTGAATCGGAAATTTTTTTTTTACGTAGTTAATAAGGTATTAATACAAAATGTTTTTAACACATCACTTATTACAATTTAATACATAAGTAATAAGGGAATAAAAATAAAATAAAAATAGTAAAAGAGTGTTCTTATAAAGGACCATGAAAATTTAAAAAAAATAAAGAAAAATATTCTCATATTCAATTTATAAAAAAAAGATAAAAAAATTAAAATTGGTTAAAATTTTGTGTATTTTAAAATTATTTAATATCTATAATAAATAAAATGATTTTAAAAAGATATGTAGAAATAATTTATTAATTTTAAAATTATGTTAGAATTCCATGAAAGTGAAAATATTAAATAAAATGATATTTTTTATATTTGGTTTATTATGAAAGTATTAAAAATAATATATATATATATATTCTCTTAATCTTTCTAAAAGCCAACATTGAGAGTTTTCAATTTCTTAATACTAACTTATAGGACTGGAATGGTTAAAAACTTCTATTTAAACTCAATGCACTTTTATCTTTATTAGGATAATTTTATTTAAAAAAATTTAACTTAGTGATATTGTTTGTATCTTAATAATTTTTTAATATTTTAATACAACATTAGCATATAATCATATTTTTTTGTACTATACCAACAATTTTATTAGATTAATTATAAGCATATTAGAAAATTAGATAAATTGAGAAGAAAGATATCAAATGGAGGAAACAAATATGCAAATTAAAGTGAGTCGAATGTATAACCTCTCATTAAACTTAGTTTTGATATTATGTTAAATTATTAATTTTTCTAAAACCTTAGACCTGCATGATTAGAGTTCAACATGTATATCATGCTCTTTAATACTAAGTATCTCACAAATCACCTCCATGTAGACATGACAAAAACCCATAGGTTATGTTTGGTTCTTGAAAATTTGAGAGAAAATATAAAAAAGGAAAATAGAGAGAAAAAACAGAAGGAATAAAAAGTGACAAAAAAAAAATTAATTTAATAAATTATTTTTATATGTTTCTTTAAATTCATTTTACTTATTTCTCTCCGTTACAACAAAATTACATAATTTTAAAATATATAAATTTTAAATTAATTTTAATTATACTTATTTTATTTTATATTTTCTATAATAAAACTAAATATGAGAAAATCAAGAATCAAACATAGTCATAGGTTGTGGTGTGTAATTCGCTCATACATATATAGCAACTTTTTACCCAATCTAATAACAAATGACATGGTTTGATGGTAATTGCTCTTTTTAAGTACAGTTTCCAAACAGGTGGAAGTCTCCAAATTTATTTTCAAATTGCCCATGCAAAAGAAGCATCAATTTGAAAGGCATATGCAGCTCGGGAGCACTGTCTTTCATGTTATTGTCTTACGATTCTGTTTTCTTCCTCAATCGCCATTCAAAATATAAGCATTTGTTTGATGAAGATCAATGAAAAACCCTGGCCCCTAAAACCATAAACAACTTTCAACTAGCCAAAAACCCAAAGAGAAAAAAGAATGCAGCTGCTTAAGCTTCATAGACTTTGCACTCCTCATCAGCAGGGTTTGTCTTGCAGAAATCCTCCAATGGGTCTCCACTTCCTTCTGCAGCAAAACCTGGCCACTTGGCTGCCACCAGATGAGCCAAATCGACCACCCGTTGGCTGCAAAACAACAACCAAACAGGCTATAAGCTACAGCTTAAATTTTAATTACGAGTACATTTGACAATGCTTTTAGAAAACACTTTTAATATAACAAGGGTTTTTGAAAAAAACATTCAGATACTCGACAAATTTTATAAAATATTTTTTAAAAGTTCAAAAATCACTAATAATATTTCCTAAATAAGCACTTGGAGCTCCTTTGATTGTGATTTTACAAAGCATAACATTTCTAACACATAGAAATGTTCTCTAAAATCACAATCAAACAAGTTTTTAATGAATGATTCTTGCAAAAAACACTTCTAACGAGCTCTTTGAGTATAAACACCATTGAAAACACTTTGAATTAATTGGTTCATCTTATGAGCAATGAATCACATGAATTTGAACTAGTATAAACTCTCACCTGTAACCCCATTCATTGTCGTACCAGGCGACCACCTTGACCATATCATCTCCCATGACCATGGTGAGTGATGCATCAATGGTGGAAGAAACGTCAGAGCACTTGAAGTCTACTGAGACGAGGGGGACGTCACAGACAGCCAGAATGCCCTTCAATGGTCCGTCAGCTGCCTTCCTGAAGGCGGCATTGACATCCTCAGCTGTGATTCCTTTCTTCTCAACATTCACGACAAGGTCAACAACTGATACATTAGGGGTGGGCACCCTGAGGGCAATGCCATTGAGCTTGCCCTTGAGCTGGGGCAGCACAAGGGAGACGGCCTTGGCTGCGCCAGTGCTTGTCGGGACTATGTTCAATGCTGCTGCCCTGGCTCTCCTCAAGTCCCTGTGTGAAGCATCCAAAAGCCTCTGCGCAAACCACAACAAAAGCCATGTTTTTCAAACACCTTTACACCAAGAATTTCATTGATGATCATTGGCTAATGAAGAGTAGAATCGACCTGGTCTCCAGTGTAGGAATGGGTGGTAGTCATTGTTCCTTTGACAATGCCTAGAAAACAAGTAAAGGGTCAGTTAAGAATCTAAAATCAATTCACATATTCAGATATTACTGTGAAAGTGAGGAAATGCTTACCCAATTCTTCATCCAGGATCTTCACAAAAGGAGCCAGGCAATTTGTAGTGCAGGAGGCATTGCTGCAAACATCAATATCTCAATCAATATGCCCTAGAATTAGGGATGACAAAGTTCCATACAAGCTGCCCAATATCATTTGAATCCAACACATTTTTCGCGAGTTTGGATTGAATATAATCAGGTTTGAATCAAATTCGTGTTGACCTTTATAACCCATTTAGTAAATAGGTAGGTTTTACGTCAATTTGCAGAATACGAAAATTTACTCATTTAATAATTTTATCAATCAACTTAATTATAACTTTAAACTATTTAATCCACATTTGATGTTACCGTTTAATAATTAGTAGCATTTGAGTAATTAGAATTTCAGTTTATATTTTTTATATGATTATCATTCGGGTTGACTTACTTAGTAGAGAATATTTGGGCTTTAACATGACACAAATGCAACCCCATCTACACGTATTGTCACCCCTACTTAGAATGTATTCACTTGGCTGCCATTTACTCTCTACTCACCTCACAATGTTGGAAACCTCATGGGAGTAATCTCCTTCATTTACTCCAACAACATAGGTTGGAATATCAGCCCCTTTGGCTGGTGCCGTGATAATAACCTTCTTGGCACCAGCTTGGATGTGTTTTCCAGCACCAGGGCCGTCCACGAAGACTCCGGTCCCCTGCAGGAAACCCCAAAATCTCAAATTTCCCAGGGTTCAATGTAAGGAAACACACAACCTGAGGCCTAAAACCATGATATTACCTCAATAACAATGTCGATACCGAGCTCAGCCCATGGGAGCTTCAGGGGGTCCCTGCTGGAGACGACCTTGATGGGCTTGCCATCCACGCTGATGGTCTCATTGTCCACTATCTTCACTTCAGCTTTGAATGTTCCAAGCATAGAGTCATATTTCAGCAAGTGCGAAGCCTGCGTGTTTTTACAAATCAATACTGTTGAATCAACCAATCTAGATCATGAAAATCATGGAAATTCATTTGGGAAATTCAGAGCATTGCTTACGTTCTTCACACCGCCACTGTCATTGACGACAATAACATCGAGGGGAGAGTCTTTCCGCCCATGCCAGCACCGGAGGAAGTTCCTACCAATGCGCCCGAATCCATTGATCGCCACCTTCAATTTGGCCACTGTTTCTCCCCTAACTGGAGCTGGCCCTCCAGCCTAATTTCAAAGAATCAAATCCAACTTATCAGTACTACCAAAATAATTACAATCCATCTTCATATAATGAATCTTCTTCAAACTCTATATCAATAACCCTATTTTCCATATTTTACCCTGATGGGTATAGATTTCAAAAAAAAAAAAAAAAATCCAGTTTTGCAGTAGTTGATTATCATCAGTTGCTCAAAACCCATATAAACATGCTTGAGAACAATCAAAATAGATGATGCTTAAGAAATTAATCAAACAAGATAACAATCAAAAGTTCTTGCAGATAACCTTGGGAGTAAGTTGGGAAGCCACAACATCAAAGAAGGAAGGCTCTCTAGCATTCTTGGCAAAGGTCACACACCCACCGGATCTAAGCCCAGAGAACTCAGCCACTTCCAGCCTCTGCATATAGCCAAAAAGAACTGAGCTATATATGCTTCCTACAAAGGAGAAAAAAGAGAAAGTGGGAGACAGACCTTGGCGAAAAACTGAGTGGGAAAAGAGTGAGAGGCCTTGGAAGGGAGCCTGGTGTTGGTTGTTGGGATTCTTGAAGAAGCCAGAGCTGCATGAGAGGCCATGGCTGCAACTAAAGCTAAGAGGAAAGCTTCCTCAGCACTATATATACAGTTGAATTGGTTGATTCAGTTATTAACAATACATTGTCAAAGGTTTAAGTATAAAATTATGGCTGCAATTGGGGTAAAGAAAATGTGTGGTGAGAGAAGGGGACATGCAGATATGAGATAAGATGATGTTATGGGGCATCCACTGCAACCTAAAAGATCTGAGCCACAGGTTCTTGACTTCTTGGAGCCTCACCCATTAATCTTTTTTCCCAAAATCTCCTCACATATTTTTCTGAATGACAGATAGCTTAATTACCACAAATTGTGAAGAGACGTCAGATGTGGTGTATGAAATGAGCCCAATACACCGTGAAAAAGCAGAAAATTAAAGGTCCCACACCCTGTAATTTTCTTTCTTTTTTTTTGGGCCATTTTTTTCTGGTTCATAAGAAATCATGGTGGATGGTGGACAAGTTTCGGAGAATAATATCTTTGTTTTCTCATTTTGGAGTGACATGGGTTAATAGCATTTCCTAGTTAAGAACTGAAGAAAGAAAAAAACTCAGCTGTGTTCTGAAGTCTGTTGATTGGACCAATGCCATAAAAACTGTGTTGTGAATTGGAAGGTTATAATATTGGAAATTTTGAGCCACATGAAATGGGCTTATATTCTTTCTGTGATTTTGATTTTGCAATGAAATGGGCGAAACTAAATTTAGAAAAGTGAAATTTTGACTTGGGTTCATTCTCTTCTCACTTCTCAGCAGTGAAATTGACCAGGCTTAGAATTTCTCATTTCAGTTTAACGGTCCAAAGACCCTTAAATTAATGGGTAGTAACTAATTTTAGAAAACAAAATTGTGATTTAATTTATCTTATTTTCTTTTCATAGTTTTATTTGGCTAAATAGATTTTGAATAAAATGAATATTCTCCGACTATTTTTTTAAATATAGTTGTTTGTCAAATTAAAATATTTTTATTTATTTATTTTATGTTTTTAATAATTAAAATTATTGAAGCCACTTTAGGATTCAAACCTACAACTTATCCACGACTTTGTGATGTTTTTTTCTGTTCTTAAATTTAATTCTCTTGCAGAAAAAAAATTAGCAAACACATGCATAAGTTTTTTTTTTTCATCAAAATAAATTTGATAGTTTAAAAAACATTTTGTTGGCATAATATATAATACAAGTAAAATTAAGAAAAAATATATATTATCAAATAAATGTGGAGTGTAAAATAGATATAAATTTTGCTTCCCAGGGGAACAATTCATTACCCTTTGGAAGAGAAAAGGCAATGGCTTTCATAGAAAGTCTGTGAGCCCCCCATACATGATTCAGTTCCAAAATTTCACGTGAATGATAAAAATAAAAAATAAAAAAAGACCCCCTTCCTCTTAATTCCTAGGGTAAATAGGCCATTAGAACATTTTGAAGTTGTTTAGAAAACCCTAGACTCACATTATCACAATTTTTCGCAAAATAGGAGACAACATAGAGGCACTAATCTCAAGCTTGAATATTCAAGGAGTACCTTATAAGTTGGACAATTGGATGCAGAAAACCTAATCAATTTCACTTGCAGCCAATTTAAACAACTAAAATAGACCTTTCAGAGAATAGTTTAGCAAGTTACAATACAGAATAGTACTATATGGATCTCAGCCCAAAACTTGAGCAGTTTGTTTGGTTACATAAGGCGAAAATTTATTCGCTGGAATGATGCCCTATTGTTGACGAGAAGAAAAGGAAACATAAGAGGTGATACGGCAAAGTCGAGGATTGTTTCAGAATCTGGGAATTACTCTGTGTTTGAAGGCCAATTGCAGCACATGTAAACATGGGCATTCTCATATGGCAGCTTCCATTTCATCTGAGTTAATAGTCGCTCCATTTGGGGCATCATCTGCTTCATCTGGGGAATCTTCTGATCGGAGCTGAGAAGAAACATCATCTATGGCAGAGTTCAGTTGGTCGATCTTCTGTGCCAGTATTTTCCGTGTTTTCTGTGAATCAGTTGTCAACTTGTTAGAAAGGAGCATGATATAAATATAACAAATCCCAGATGATCACTACACTGCAGCTGGTGATTCAAACACATAAATCAAACAGTAGTGTAACTTTCCCTTCCTTCATCCCTGCTCATCCAGTGAGTTTAGGGCAGACATGAACAACACTCAATTGTCATCAACTTTTCAAAAATGGAAGGGTAATTGTACATTGGACGAGATATTAACAAAGCACAGATTCAAATGGTTGAAAATTGATGGCCATAAGATGTCTAAAACTGACTTTTCTGTCATCATATTCAAGAAGACCTCAATCAAGATGAATGAATCAAAGATTATGGAATCATCAAATGCCTGACCCGTTATGACACGACCATACTCTCCACCCGATATTATCGGGTTCAGGGCTGCAGTGGCGCACACACAACCCACTAATGGGTCCCGGTTTTGCTTCTTTCTTGGGCATACACCCTCAAGAAAAGATTTCGATAATATGTTGTGAAAGCCCTCCACCTTTTCCCCATTCACTCCTCGGACAATGTGGGACACTACAGTCCACTCCCCTTGGGGCCCAACGTCCTCGCTAGCACACTTCCAGTTAGAGATCAAGCTTTGATACTATTCTATCACGACCCCACTTTCCACCCGATATTGTCAGGTTTAAGGCTGCAGTGGTGCACACACAGCCCACCAACTGGCCTCAATTTTGCTTCTTTATTGGGCCTATGCCCTCAAGAAAAAGACCTTAATAGTGTTGTTGTGCAAGCCCTCCATAAATGGCTCTTCACCACTCACTCTCCGGGTGATGTGGAACACTACAGTCCATCCCTTTGGAGCCCAACGTCCTCGCTGGCACACTTCCGGCCGGAGATCAGGCTCTGATACCATTCTATCACGACCCCACCTTTCACCCAATATTGTCCAATTCAAGGTTACTGTGGCGCACACATGGCCCACCAGTCGACCCTAGTTTTGCTTCTTTATTAAGCCTACGCCCTCAAAAAAAGGCCTCAATAATGTTGTTGTGCAAGCCCTCCATATATGGCTCTTCACCACTCACTCCGCAGGTGATGTGGGAGCCACTTAGGGAGTGAGTGGTGAAGAGCCATGTATAGAGGGTTTGTACAACAACACTATCAAGACCTTTTCTTGAGGGTGTAAACCCAATAAAGAAACAAAACTAGGGTCGACTAGTAGACTGTGTGTGTGCTAATGTAGCCCTGAACCAAACAATATCGGATGGAAAGTGGGGCTATGACAGAATTGTATCAAAGTTTGACCTTCGACTGAAAGTGTGCCAGCAAGGACGCTGGACCCTAAGAAGGGTGGACTGTAGTGTCCCACATCGCCCAGGGAGTAAGTGGTGAAGAGCCATATATGGAGGGCTTGCACAACAACATTATCGAGGCCTTTTGTTGTGGGTGCAGGCCCAATAAAAAAGCAAAATCGGGACTAGCTGGATGGTCGTGTGTGCGCCACTACAACCCAGAACCCGACAATATCAGGTGGAGAGTGCGGTCGTGACACATTAAAAGGGAAAGTGGCTACAAAGCCCATGCTACTTTATCACATAAAATACAAACAAGTCAAAAAGTAGAGCATCTAAATGATGAGTGTAGCCAAAATGAGTTGTTGAGGCAGATGCGTTACAATCCAAGACAACACAAAATGAATGCATTTGCAAGATGAGAGAAAAGCCACCGACAATGGTTTGGTTGTGGGCTAAAAAGACCAACTGCTACCAGTGAAATGTAATTTGATCAAAATTGAAAGTGTCATAAGGACAATAAAGAACATGGGTCGTTGCAGTTAGCAACTTCTTGGACTATAGTATATATTTTGAGGGACACTAGAACTTGGAAGCAATTATTTATGGGGCTTCAGAAAATAAATTAAAAAAGAAAATAGCAATTATTTAGGGAATTTTGAAAATGAAACAGAAATTTCCCATCATCCAACTTTACATCAGGCACAATAGCTGAAGAAATATTGATCACAGAAAAATCACATTTCAGTTAGATCTCCAATAAATAAATAAATAAATAAAAATGTTATGACCAGAAAATACCTGAAAATAAGAAGTTCCAAAAAATAAAATCCACACATATATGTGGAGATCAAATAAGATAAGCAAAATCCCTTAAGAATTGTTCTACTAAAAATTAATTGCATAGAGTCAACACAAACTAATCACCTCCAAAGCCTTTTCTTCATCATAGATGAATTTGGGCAGTTTCCTCATTAAATCCTTCCGATCAGCTCCAGCCAGTGCCTTGCTAATCTAAAGACAAAAACTTGTCAGCCAGCAATAATATTTAACAGAAATCCAAATTTCCAGCTGTATTCGATGAGTAGCATAAACACCCATGGTCACAAACTGCACCAAATGGATGTTCCGTAGCCTAAAACGTTTTGAGATTGTTGACTGTAACATGATATGATCGTTAAAAAGTAAATAATAAGGTATCAAAATCATAGTAGCAACAAACTATTGATTCATAAACCATTCCAAAAAAATCATTTGGATGTACGAGATGTCAACCCAGTATAATTCACACAAACTGACTGTCGATTCAGGGAAGATAAATACATAGCAAATCAGTATTACCTGAGGTGCATATACACAACCAAGCGTGCCAACTATTATTCCTCCCAAAACAAAGCCACCCAAAAAGAAGTTTGCATTGCTTTGCTTTCCACCATCATCGCTGTATTACACAAGCAGGATGATAATGTTTTACCGAAAAATCCTTATTAAAAAGCACAATGGAACTACTTGAATGATGTATGGCTCATTGAAAAGTTGAGAAACAACTTCAAGAAGGCAAAAAGCCTGTTTAATAATTAGGGAAGGGGAACAGAAAAGTAGAATTCTAGTTATATTAGTGTATGTGATCTTGCAAAATAATTGGAATGATTGCCAATTAAAGTAGAAGCATTGTGCTTCATTTTGGATATCATAATCAGACACAAGGCCTACAAAACAATAAGCATCACAAAATAAAGAAAGCTGATACCTATATGCTGCTTGGACTGTAAGTGCCCTTTTAGAGGTAAAAAATCGCACTTTCCCAACATGACTTGGATTGAAAGACAAATTGGTGGGGCCCAAACTACCAAGATACCGGTCCACTGGCTTCAAACAAGCACCTACCATTGAATTTCATAAGTTATAGAAAAGTTAACATGATCTCAAAACCAAAATGACAACCAAACAAAAGATGATAAGCCAAAAGTTTCATCAGTGACAAATTAATATAACAAGTGGGTCATACATTCCAGAGAAAATTTTATATGAATTTCAACCAGCCCGAATGGATGAACCTACTTTCTCCTCTAGAAAATGGAAATGTTTCCAGAACATCAAATTATCAATTAAGATGGAATTTTATTTGATATAATAAGTTGGAATGGACCTTGCTCAACAGTATGCTATGCTGCAAACACCTTTAATTCCCATGGGAATAGGAAATGTCAAAAATAGAAAGGAGAATACCCCACATTCAGGTAATAACAAAAAGCATAAGAACTCAGCTGGGATTCACACCATCTACAAACCCAATGAGACTAATGCCAAAGTTGCAGAACAGAATGCAATAGCTGACCCCAAACATCAACATTTTAGATATAGAAAGTGATGAACTAAGTTACAATACTGCTTTATGAATAAGACCACTCTTAGTCCCAATAGCACTGACATTAGGAGTAAAACAAATGATTGTCATACATGCATACCCATTTGAAAAGCTAGACAATATGAAAGTTATGATCTTCTCTCCCTCATAACCACTTCTCATGCAGACATGACAAGAATAAGATAAACAGACTCCCACAGTAGGTCAGGGGATTGGCTCTGATATGATTTATAATGACTCTCTCCCTCTTATTATATAGATACGACTCTCATAGCTTTAAAATGCATCTACACGGCTAAGAGAAGTCCACTACATATACATGGTGTCAAGAACTTCTCTCTCAGGTGACCTAAGATCTCACATGTAACATAATAGACCCAGTTGTGGATTGTAAACCTTGAACACTAGCATTCTCAAGCCATATAAGGGTGAAAAAGGAGTTACACTAATCCCATCCAACTCTTGAGCAATTTTCTATGCTCTCATTTAGTAATTAGAAAGAATGAGAGAAGAATAAATGAATTTAATATACAATGCTTAAAAAAAAGAATATTATTAATATTTTCCTTTCCCAAGAACCAACCAGTTAAGGGTTTGATTGGCGATTGTTCTTGAAAATAGTTTTATGGTCTTTACAAAAGAAAATGGTGTTCAAACTTAGAAAATGTTGGGCTAGGTTTTGCAACCCATGAAGAGTCTCTTAAGCCCATATATTAAGCTATTCATTTTTCATGTTTCTAAGCCCAAGTATAGCCAGCATCTAGGGTTTCTTTTGGGGATGCTGAAAAACCAAAATTGGTAGATAGTGGAAGAGAGAAAAAGAAGGGAAAATGAAAGCTGTTTTTCTGGGCACCATCCAAAGGTTCAGAGGTGCAAATAAAGTTGTGAAGATGAAACTTTTACAGGTGATTCCTTCAATTTTTCATGAGGAGATTCTTCCTTCAACTTTTTGTGAAAGCTCTTGTGGTATAATCTCTCCACTCTCATAATTTCTGTATTTCTAAGATGATGGATTTGCATCTCAAATATTGATATATTTCCACTAGTCTCCATTGTGCAGAAGCTAGTGAGGAGTTGTATTCCTATTTTTATTGAAATGGAAGAAATCTTCTCTGTGATTTTTTCCCTCCTTTCGGAGGGCTTTTCCATGTTATCCCCGGTGTCATCTTACTCAGATGCTTTTGGATTATCACTGTCTTTTCTTGCTAGTTATTATTATAGAAGAATTTTGAACCTATGCAAGTGAAACGCACACTATTCCTTAAATATTCACTATTCCCAAATATGTTTAACTATTCCCACCTCACTTAGCTATTATTCAACTACTATCATGTGCCCCGATAGAAAACACATTTGACAAATTTTGACATAAAATACTTTTCTGAGAATTTATTATGAAAAAAGTGTTTTTGAGGACGAATTTAGTGTTTTCAGAGCATCAACCAAAAATATAGAGACTGATAGGAACTTTTGAATTGTACACAAGTATACAGGACATCCACAAAGAATAAGCTGAAAACTGTTTTTCATAGTTGAGCTCCAAACAATCAAAAAACTGTTCCAAAAGATGCTTTTTGCTAACAGTGTTTGAAAATGTTTCCAAATAGGCCCTAATCTTCAAGGATTGCCCATCATGACATTTCAATCTTAGGGCGCATAAATTGAGTTGAATCACATACAAAACATTAACATGAACAGCTCTATGATAGAGCGATAAGAGCTGTGGTTTCAGCCACATTGCCTTCAATTTAATAATTTATGAGAGAAGACACATCAATAAACAATAAAAAATAAATACAAATGAAAAAAATAAAAAATAAAAACCACTAACAAATCCCAAATCATAAACAATAACAGAATGCTCCGTTTGGTTGCCCAGAAAACTTAGACTCATGAAAAAAAAAAAATTAAAACTTAGAATGTCACAGCATCCAATTCGATCTTAACAGTATTCAAGCTGTCGTTTATTTTCCTGCGATTTCTCGCAACCAAACGGGCATGATAAAGCAGATCAAAAAACAAAATCTAAGAGAAAGATTACCAGATGAAAAATGAACCAACGAATTTGAAAAGGCAGCCATCGTTTCCAGAGAAAACACTGAGATAAACAAATTTGGGAGAGAAAGGAGTGACGAAATGAAGCCTGAGTGGATTGAGAAAAGAAAAACAAGTGATTTTTTTTTTTCGATGAGATCGAAGAGCTGAGAAATGAAAAGGATTCAGTACATTGGGACCAGCCCCTTTACCATGGTCTCACGGACTAGCTGTTGTAGATTGATTGCCATTCAACGACTCAGATACAAAATATGGTACCGTATGAGTAGGACAAGCCCTTTTGGTTCCAGTTGGCGTAACGGGCAGCCCATGATTGACTTCGGCCCATTATTTGAAGTAAAGTGGGCCCAAACCTCCTTGTTTATAATGGGCTTGAGAATTCACGGCCTATGACAAGGTCAGACGGAAAACCCAAGAATTCAATCTAGGAATTTAGCCCATCGATATCCATAAAACAAATTTTTTGACGTGAAATTATTTATTTTTTGAATGATTTAATTTAATTAGTTTTTTTAATAATAAATTTAATTTAAAAGTTTGTGAAATGTGTTTTTAAAATTATAAAAAATATTTTTTTTATTCTAAATAACAGAAAACTGTTTTTTGGGGTTTTTTGTTATATATAAAGAAAGTTTACACACAACATTAAGTACAAACTCAAAGTATATTCCATAATTTTTTTTCAACTCAAACCAAAACTTAAGGGGTTGTTTGCCCTTTCTTTCATTCCCCCCTTGTTTGTCCTACTTTATTTTTTATTTTTAATTTAATTCAACAATCGGTGAAGAATGAAGGAAGGGACAACATAGGGAACCAACACGTTAAACTAGAGAATGACGAAGAAGGTTTCGATGTCTTCTATGCCACTGAACCATTTGATGTTAAAAGAATAGCAAGAATGAAGAAACAGTCACATACATTCGTCCAAGAAAATAAAAATAAAAATTTCTATTAGTGACATTAATATATACAAAAAAAATACCCCATACAATCCAATTATATGATTTTAAACCATATTAAATCACGAGGATGTTTCCCTCTGAACCGACTATTTGACCACTTGGTCATGGCATGAATGATTTTTTGTTTTTGTTTTGTTCTATTTTTATTTTTTTTAAGTAGTTTTCATTGCCGAACTTGGTATCAAATGATTACATATATTATTAATTATATTAACATTTTAGAATATGTCAAGATCTTGAAAAATATTTAAAAATCAACATCAATGGATTTGAATTGGTAACATGAGAATTTTCAATTTTCTATTCTACCAACTGAGTTATCCCGATTTTCCTTGGTCCTTTATAGTTATTTTACTAAATGACTTATTCTATGTCAATTAAAAATAAAAAGACGAAACACTATTACAAAACAAAACAAAGTGAGAAAGTACAAGAAAAAAAAGTGTCAAATATTACAAATTTCCAACCCTTTCTCTTTTTTAATTTCATCCTCACTATTCTATATTTTCACACCTCAAACAATTAATTAAGAAAATAAATTTCTTAAAATATTTGTATACTTTGTAAGAACCAGTTTCCACCAACCCTCTCAACAGCATTCAGCCTCCTGTGCTCACTTCTGGAATCAAGGCCGGCCTCATTGATTTTATGCTTGAGCTATACTCATCGTCTCACATAAAAACACTAAGCACATGACAAAAACCTTACACCGTGTGCTGGGCCCTCCAATTCATTACGCGCCTTTGTTTTAAGTTTTAACCTTTAAACTCCATTAATCTCATACTCTCAGATCCAGATCAAGGTTTTTGATTTTTCTCCACTGATCGAAAACCATGGCTGCTCCGGCTGCCGGCGAACGCTCTCTGAAGGAAACGCCGACGTGGGCTGTGGCGCTGGTGTGCGCCGTCTTTGTGATAGTGTCTGTACTCATTGAACATGGAATCGAGTCTCTTGCAAAGGTAAGAGTGTTGCTTGTCATCTCAGTCTTGAAAGTTTTTGAGGCAAAAAGGAACGAGCAAAATAAAATAGATTTACTTCTAATGATTTCAGTTTCTCTTGAGGTACTTTCGGTGATCCAAATCAAAACCAAGACTATATTTGGTTTTTGAAATTTTTGAAGAAAAAAGAGAGTGAAATAAAATTTAAATTTAATTAAAAAAAAAGTTAAAATTAAATCTAATAAATTTTTCTGACACCTTTTTTCTAAATTTATTTTTTCTTTGTATAAAAATATTAAAAAATAAAAAATCTAAGTATTACTTTAAATACGCCTTTTTTTTTCTTTTTGAAAAAAATAGTAATAATTTCCATACAAAAACTTTTAGATTGAAAATGTAATTTCTTTTTCAATATTTTTAGCCAAATAAATATAACATAAAGGATTGATTCTGGTTTGATTGATTATTGTTTGTGATGACAGTGGTTTAAGAAAAAGCGGAAGAAGGCCATGAGTGAAGCCCTGGAGAAAATAAAAGCTGGTTGGTTCTATCATTCTCATTCGTAATAACTTTATGTGGACGATAATTCTTTGAAAAACAATTCTTAAAATTCAGCTTTTTAAGAAGCTAAAATAATATTTTTAAAAATAAAAATTTTATTTGAAAACTGATTCTAAACAAAAGTTTTCTTAACCCGTTCTTTTTTATTCCAGCTTTTCTTCCTAATTTAAATTATTTTGCATAGAACTCAAAAAAGTTCTGAAAAAAATATTTCAAATTCATTCTCAAATATTATTCTTGTTTAAAACATTATTCTCATGAACTGCAACCTTTTTTTATATATATAAAAAAAAAGAAGATCAAAAAACATATTACTTTTTTTGGAATAAATTTAAGATATTTTCAATTATCCTTTTAGAGTATTTTAAGAAATAATTAAAAAGCATGTATTTATATCAGGATAACAATGGAGGGAACAAGATGCCCTTATCCTAACCTCATCTTGTTTATTTAAAATAATTTTCATCTATATTTCATTAAAAAAAATCAAATAAGGCAAGTATGTGAATTTTTTATACTAACCCTTCATGTTTAATTTTATTTTTCTTAAATTTTAATTTTTTTTAAAAGATTAATTTTTAAAATTTGTAATTACATTAAAATAAATATAGTTTATAAATAATTAGAATATTATAATTTTTTATAATTTATTTTATTGAAAATAATTTACTCTTATTATCATTTTATTAAAAATAGGAAATTAAAAATTAATTTGATACATAATCGGGACATGACAAGATAATACTCAAATCCGCATTAAACCCGTCTTGGGTTAAAAAAAAAAATTCAAATTTATTTTTAACCCATTTATTTAAATTTTAAATCCATCCCATTAGAGATGGGACGGGATTGTAGCAAAAAAAAAACCTATCCCATATATTTATAAATATATATGAATAAATGTTCATAATGAATATATAAATCTAGAAAAATATTTTTTATATTTAAATTTCTAAATTGTTCTAAAAAGTGAATAGAAAACTGTTTTTTTGAAGGATTATTCTTAGAAACCATTTTCTACAACTTGTCAAACATACCTTTACTTACTCTTTGGTGCTAAAAGCACCTCAGTGATTAATTTTTATTGTTTTTGGATACACAGAGTTGATGCTACTAGGCTTTATTTCATTGCTACTCACCATCGGTACTAGATTCATTGCCAAGATATGCATCCCTGCTGAACTGGGAAGCACCATGCTTCCATGCAAGGGTGGTTATAAGGACGACGGCGGATACGGTGGTGACGACGGCGACGACGGCGAAGACGGAGGAGATGACAGGAGAAAGTTATTATCATATGCTGAAGAAATGATATTGCGTAGAGTTTTGGCCGCCCAGGCTGGAGGTGACTATTGCTCCAAATCTGTAAGTCACCACCACGATTTTTATTACGTTGACTCCATATTTGAGACTGCAATTCTTTTCACAGCAGAGAGATTTGAAAATGTTGAGGGAGTTTGTTAAGATGATACCATCAACTTAGATTTTTTGGTTACTTGGGTAGTTTAACAACGGTTATTTTTGTGTAAATTAGGGTAAAATACCATTGATTTCGCAAACGGGAGTGCACCAACTGCATATATTTATATTTATGCTGGCAGTTTTCCATGTGCTTTACAGCGTCATGACCATGGCTTTGGCCCAGGCCAAGGTAAGTCCACGTTATCTTAGCCCAAAGTCTAGCTCTTACTGAGGGCATTCGGAAGCCCATGCAAGTTTTGGAAGGGCCTGGCCCAATAAAAGCCCACTGTAACTTGGAGCTGGGCCAAGAATACGTTATGATTGGATTTGATGCTTTTCTTGTGCGTTTTGATCAGATGAAGAAATGGAAGTCTTGGGAATCGGAGACATCTTCCTTGGAATATGAATTCACAAATGGTAATCTTTTCATTCTATTAACTTCCATCGTGTTTGAATTCAAGGATGTGAAGGGGGATGGTTCAGGACCGTGTGATCTTGACTTCTAAACTTGTTCCCATCCCCATCTTTAAAAAAAATTAACTTTTAGATTCTTTTTTTTTTTTTTCTCATTTTCTACTTTAAAAATGTTAAAAATATATATAATAAATAAAATTTATAAATAAATAAATATTATGTACTTTTATAATTTTTTTGATGAAAAATAAAATTTTAAATTTTATATATGTTAAACGATAAATTATCATTTTAACTTGGACTTCTAAATATTTGATGGGCTGGGCTTTTATCTTGTTCTTCCAGATCCAGCGAGATTCAGGTTCACCCATCAGACTTCCTTCGTGAGGCGCCACGCTGGCTTCTCCAGAGCACCTGGGATTAGATGGATTGTAAGGCGACAGGGTCCATGCTTGTTTGTCTGACCAGGCCTAAAAATAGGCCCATTCAATTGAATCAATCCAAATATGGGCTTGGGCCTGTATAATTTTAATTTCCAGGATTTTTATTATTCATATTATTTCCAAATTTGCCAGGTGGCATTCTTCAGGCAATTCTTTGCCTCAGTGACAAAGGTGGACTACACAACAATGCGTCGTGGATTTATTAATGTAAGCGGACTTCTTTATTTTTCAGCCAGGAAATAAATTATTATCAATCATAAATATATCATACTTTTACGATTTTCAATATAATTATCAAATCATATTTATTTGAATTATGTATATTTTTATATAGAAGGAATATTTTATATTTCTGCAAATATGACGTGGCAAATAAAATTTTATTTTAAAAATAAAAAACATATATTTTTTATAAAAACATTTTAGACTATAATTATAAAACATAAAATAAAATATAATGGCATGAGAAGTTTAAAATAGGCTTTATATTTGAAAAAAGTAGTATTCCATATGTAAAAGGTGTTTGATAACTATTTTTTATATTAGTTATGTGTTGTTTGAAAAACAAAACACTTTTTAATAATTATAATATAAAATATTTTTTTTTTTTTATTTTTTAAAAAAAAGACTTATTTGGCAATTGTTTCAAGAATAATTTTTTTTTCTCCAAAATAAAAAAATGGGACGTTTAATAGTTAGACAACTATTTTTATTTTTTATTTTTTAAATAATGTTTTTAGAAAACATATTTTAGTTGTTTTCACCTGTTTTTTAAAAAGTTGTTTTAAAAAATAATTATAATGATTAAAAATAAAGAACTAGATATAAAATTATTTTTAAAATATATTTAAAAATATAAAAAATAAGTTAAAAACATTTCAAATTCTCAAAGAGACTTTTATTTTACAAAATATGATAAAATAGTTTTTAAAAACAGTTTTCAAAAACTAATTTTTAAACATATTTTAACAAATAATTATCAAACAAAGTCTAAGGTTCTTTCAAATAACTTCTTTTAGTTATTTTCACTTGTTGATAGCTATTTAAAAAAAAATTATAAAAATATGAAACATTATTAAAAATAAAACACTGGCTATAAAAATTATTTTTAAAACATAAGAGATAAGTTAAAATAGACTTTTGTTGTAAAATATAAAAATTATGAAAAATAATTTTTAAAAATTATTCTGAAAAGTTGTTTTTAAAAATACTTTTTTAGAGTATAGTATATGGTGTATTTGGAATGTAACATGATTTCTAACAAATGCAGGCACATCTAGCTCCAAACAGCAAATTCAACTTCCACAAATACATAAAGAGATCCATGGAAGATGATTTCAAAGTGGTTGTGGGTATTAGGTCTCTCTCTTTCTTCATTGTTTTCACTTTTCACCTTTTTATCTCATTCCACTTGCCTAATCATTATTCTATTGGTATTACTGAAGAAAAAGGTAACAGACCACCCAATACTAAGGATGGAAATAGACATCTCATCGTTATAAACAAAACAAAAACTTTAAAAAAATTAATTACATTCAAAATAATTACAATATTATAAATTTTATAATTTATTTTTACAATAAATTATTTCATATTTTATATGTATTAAAAATGAGAAAAATAAATTAACTTTAGGGTAATTTGATTAAAAGGGTTTTTCAAAACCCAATTTTTGAAATTTGACCTCTCACTTTTTTTTGGCCCCATTTGGATAAAAAAATGCCCGTATTATTTTCTTGTAAAAATAACTTTTTATTTTAAAACCTATATGTAAATATTTAAAATGAAAAATGACATTTATATAAAAAAATGAATTACTTTTTTATAAAAACATACAGGAATGATTAGATTTCCAATTTGAAAATTATTTCATCATTTTTAATTAAATATTTCTTAACTTTATATACATGGGACTAGACCTTGATACCAAAAAAACTCATTGCATCAGTATTACTACTTAATAAAAGAAACATCAAGTTAATTTTTAAGTTATCAAAATCATATTATAGTTTTAAAAGGCATAAAAATTTCCTATAACTTAGGTGTAATGCGCAATACAAGACATATGTCTAGTGAAGTGAAATGTGACATGAGATGCATATCAACCTTATAAAATATGATTCAATTTTTTTTTTTTTAAGATTCCAAATATTTAAGAAAAGCATACAATAAAAAAATAATGAAATTATACGAGTTTGAATATATAATTGAAAATTTCAAGAATAAAAATATTTAAAAAGAAAGAGTAAAGTGGATAAAGGACGTCTATTCAATAAGACGTACGTCTTGGCAAATAAAGCGTTATAATTAGGGAATGGTTAGGCTTTGAGCCTAGGTGCTCTTAAAGTGCGACTTTTAAAACTATGAAAGCACAATTTTGTTATTTTTCGATAATGGGAAAGATCCTACTAATTTATTCATATGTATATATGTACTAACATTTTTATTTTGGTTGAAATTTGCAGTATACCATTGTGGATTTTTGCCATCATCTTCATGCTTCTAAATGTTTACAGTAAATTACACTCTCTCTCTTTTCAGATACCCACACATACATCATGGTAGATCTCTGTCCTAATTCTGTGTTTTCAACCTCATTTTTGCAGAATGGTACACCCTCTCATGGATGCAAATAGTGCCAGTCACGGTAAGAAATACATATTTAAACACATTCAATCTAAAAAATGTCCGCTCTGTTTGGATAGCAGAGCACTTCAAAAAATTTAATTGATTTTTTTGTAAACATGTGTTTTGATAAAAGTGGCCTCCAAGCCTTTCAACATCAAATAAAAACTTTTAAGAGAACCACTGCCAAACAGAGTATAAGGTTGTTTGAATTAATTTTTATTTTGTATTTACTTATGCAGATACTTCTTGTAGTGGGCACCAAGCTTGAACTGATTATCATGGAGATGGCAGAAGAAATCCAAGATAGAACCACTGTTGTTAAAGGGGCCCCAATTGTGGAGCCAAACAACAAGTTTTTCTGGTTTAATCGGCCTCACTGGGTTCTCCTTTTGATTCATTTCATCCTTTTCCAGGTGAAGTTTAGTGGCTTGATTAGTATAAGTAAATTAAATAAAATAGCCACTAAATTGTACTTAAACCCGGTTTGGATCGGCTTTTCGGAATCCAAATTAATTTATTATTTTTATAAACTTGAATTATGTAAGTCTTGTTTGAGATGGTGCCTAGTAATAACTTTATTATAATTTATGTAAAAATAATATTTTATGTTTAAGAAAAATTTCTAGGGATAGTATTCTTTGTAAGACTGTCACTGACTCCTAACATTTTTGTACAGAATGCATTTCAAATGTCTTTCTTCCTATGGATAACTGTGAGTGATCTCAAGCCCTTTATGACATCTCTGGTTTTCTATCAATTAGTTCATTTATGGACATCTTTCTATTTTGTAATTGCAGTATGAATATGGGATCAAGTCATGCTTCCATGAAAACTTGGCTGAGATTTTGGTGAGACTTTTCTGTGGAGTTGCCCTTCAAATCCTCTGCAGCTACATCACCTTCCCTCTCTATGCCTTGGTAACACAAGTGAGTATTCCTGATAATTCATGAGAACATGGTAGAAAGATCATGTTTCGTGTTTGGATTCCCAAACAAAATTTTGTTTGTAGAAACAGAAGAACTGTTTTCGAGACATTTCCCTAATCTTTTCATTCAAATTGATAGCCTAAAAATTACAATGACCAAATGTGCACCTCTCTGCAGATGGGTTCTCACATGAAGAAATCAATCTTTGAGGAGCAAACCGCACAGGCCCTTAAGAAATGGCAGAAGGCTGCAAAGGAGAGGAAGAAGTTGAGAGAAGCAGGGGGAGATATTGCTCCTGGGAGTCTAGGTGGAGAAAACACACCAAGCCATGGCTCTTCACCCTTGCATTTACTACGCAACCACAAGTATAGGTCTAGTACAAATGAAGTGGAAAGTGCTCCCACTTCCCCG
Organism: Vitis riparia; assembly: GCF_004353265.1. NCBI lineage: Eukaryota > Viridiplantae > Streptophyta > Magnoliopsida > Vitales > Vitaceae > Vitis > Vitis riparia. Next base: position 667,309 of record NC_048448.1, on the reverse strand, counting down.
AAATCATACCAATCTGACACTGATCTCTCGGACATGGAGGGTTCTTCTCGTCATGGGCATCATCAATCAAAAGAAAATGATCATCTCGACAGAAATGCAGAGTCACATAGTATTGACTTTTCCTTCTCTAAGGCTTAGAAAATGCGTTCAAGTCTAGTTTGATGAGTGGTTTGTATAGTTATATATATCTATGAAGTTTCAGGGAGGGATGATATGTATCCATCTTAATTGTTGTATAATTAATTAAGAAAATAATTATCGGATTTTGCAAACCATTTCGATTGTTGATTATAATTTTTTTTGAATATGTTCTTGAATTTATGGATTCGGTTAGAAGAAAATTATATTTAATTGTTATTGTTTGAACCAATGTTTCTATTCATTTTTGTTTGGAATTGGCGAGGAGGGTTTTACTTTACAAAACCCTAATTTGATCTCCACCTTGTACGTCCTTTCGATCATTTTCTTCTCTTTGTAGTGATTTTCCCTTTTTTTTTTTCTTCTCATATTTGGGAAAAAAAAAATTGAAAAGAAAATGAAGAAATGGGAGCACCATAAAAACCATCATGCACTCCCTTTTTTTTGGTTTCTTTTTGTTTTCTCTTTTCCCTGTAAATGGAAGTGGACAGCCGGGGTGGAGATGAAATGGGGATGAGAAATCATGTCGAGGAAGGGAAAAGACGGGAGAAAGGAAGGGGAAAGATGGGGAAAAGAAAGGAAAAGATGAGGGAAGGGAAAGGGGAAATGTGATTTCACATGGCCTTTAGAAAAATAAAGGATAAAAAAGACCCGGGTTTTTATACTTACCTTTTCAAATGAAACATGAATCATCATTAGGATGTAAATAAGTATAATTGGATTACTGTTTTTAAAAAGCACTTTTAAAACCTTTTTAATGTTAGAAATTTTTTATTTTTTAAGTGTTAACAAAAATAAAAAATATTTTTTAAAATCATTGTTAAACACAATTAAAAAAAATTGATTTTCAAAATTTTTAAACTACATCAATCTTTATAATTATTGTAAATTTTTAAACAACATCAATCTTTATAATTATTGTAAGTATAATTAATTTGATCGATTTTGATCAAATTACATTGATTTTTCGATTGTCATTTCCATATAGAAAATTTTTTATTTATTCATATTTTAACTTAAGATTGTGTTTGAGATTAGGAATGTATTTAATAGTGATTCTAAAAAATACTTTTAAAGTGCATTTTAATATTTGAAAATTTTTATTTTTCAAATATTAAGAACGCGAAAAATACTTCTTAAGATTACTATCAAACACATTTTTAATATTTCTAATACTTAATAAGTGTTATAATTATTAAAAATATTTTATAAAATCACTTTCAATCGCATTTTGATTTTATTTGAAATGTTTTTAGTGAAAAATGTTTTTAAGATAATGACTTATCAAATATTTTTTTAAAAAATATTATAAATGATTTTTCAAAATTTTATCAAATATCACATTTTTCTTTGTGTGTTTTCTAAAAACACCACTAAATATATTCTAAGAATATTGTTTCACCATGATTTTAGACATCTCTTGTCATAGCATACAAATCCTATTTATTTCCACTGAAATACCTTATATTTCTTTAGACCTCATTTTCCTCTTTTGTTTTATCTTCTCTTCAGTGGCTCGGATTTGACTACGCATATCCAGACAATGTTCCATATTTGGGACACGTGTCATCACTAAGCACAGATTTCCAATTACTAACAAAAAGAAGGCTAAAAAAAGCTAAAAAAAAAAAGTAAAAGAAAAAAGCAAAAAAAGGGGAAGCCCACTCAATCTTGTCTTTACATGCATGCAAAGGATGATTTTGATTTTTTAAATTTAAGGAGGAGTGTTGTGCACTTTCTTAGGAAGAAAGAAATATTAAAAGATTCCAAGTGGGATAATGGGCCAATATTTAAAGTCAGAAATCAAAGGGGTCCATGTTTCGTCTCCATTATAAAAAGATTATAGAAAAATGATTAGGGAAGCACTTGCAATAAAACAACACACCCCTTTGGACAAAAATCAAAATTCTAAGTACTTGTTGAACAAATCAGTAGGGCCTTCTCAATTGTTTAATGCTTTGGGCAGCTCACTTCACCAAACCATCCCACAACTCAAAACCCTTATTATATAATTAGGTTTTGATTTTTATTTTATTTTATTTTTTATGAGTATGTGGATATATTTAGACTTCTATATTAAAAGAATCCATACAAAAAAAGAAAAAAAAGATTACTTCTTATTGAAGTTATGAATCATATTTTAATTTATTTAGAAAGCTATTTTACTTTTAAAAAATATTTATAATGATACACGAAGGTTATGATTTTACAGCTTGCTTCAATTATTAATCAAAACTAAAAACAAATATTATTCATGACAAATTTTATTTAAAGTGTGTAAGAGTGTTTTTATTCCAAACATTTTTAATAGAAATGTTTTTCTGAAAAGCATTTTGAAAAAAATTATTTATTAAATATTTTTTTCGTAAAACATTATAAATTATTTTTTAATATTATAATTTACTTATTAAATGCTTAAAAAATATTTCTTAAATTTTATTAAACATATGAGGTTTTTTCAAAAATATTTTTTAATTTAAAAACGGTTTTTAAAATTATTGTCCACGAACTCTTATATTTAATTTGAATAATTTTATTAAAAAAATTATAGCTTAAAATGAAAGTACTTAATATGAGAATCAAGATAATATATTTTCAAAATAAATTTTTCAAAAACATTAACAACTTTGTCTAAAATATTTTAATTTATTTTCAAAAAATCTTTTATTTAGTAAATTTTTTACTGTATCAATAAAATTAAAAAGAGAAACCTATTTCCCACACGAATCATTTGCCACAAACCTCCGTACATCTATATCTCAGGCCAAAAGACAAATTTATCAATTGTTAAGGGGCCTTTCTGTAAAAAGGTGATCCTTAATACTGCTTCCTTTTCGAGGGTGATCCTTTCTCGGGTTTGTGAAATTTCAAATTTTTTTGAGGCGTTTGGTAAACTTTACAGGGACCAAATTGATATTTCCGCTGGACGGTCCAAATCAAGTGATGTCCCGCAGGAAACGTTTCGGATTCGATGGGGATGGTCCAGATTTGTTATATTGCCGCTTTACGATACAGGAAAGACCGTGATTGTATCAATCAAGTCCTTTCAAGATAGGATATTTGTGATTATGTTTATTTTTGGACACCTATTATTGCAATTTAATGTTTGTGAGGGACCCAGGGTGTAAATAGAATAAAGTAACAACTAAGTGATCTAAGCATCCGCTGGCTGCCGGCTGCTACAGTTATCACTTTTTGCACTACTCTTTGTTGATCAAAACGCTGCGTTTTGGGCCACGTTATCAACATTTTTAAGCTCTTCAATGGCTTCTCCATTGATGAATCGAGCTACACAAACCCTAGAACTGAAGAAATTAAGTTAATGGGTCATCTTAAAACTGGTTTTCAGCATCTGAGTCGAGATCAAAATCTCACAAAAACCCTTAAGGGGTTTGGGTTTTTCATCATATGAAGAGAGAGAAAAAAAGGAACTGGTCAGGTCTGAACCAGTAGTTCTGAGATTCTGGCGCAGATTTGGGTCGTGGGCTTAGTTAGAACTAGTTGTTTTTTGGATTTTTGTGTTGTTCTTGGGCTGTAGATGCTGCTGATTCACGCGTTTGGACTCAGTTCTTGAACATGGCCAGGCGTCATGGATGGGAACTCCCTGCTCACACGTTTCAGGTACATTGTTACTGTTTGTTCAAATTTTCGTTGGAAATGCAAGTTTTGTGGATGGGCTTTTGATTCTAAATGATATGGATTTTTGTTGCTAGGTTAATCTTGTTTACATCTTAAATCACTGTGGGTTCGGTGAACGTGTGTTTGTTTCTATTCCTTTTGTTTTGGTTTATAAAAATGTGCATTTTCTTGTTTTTTGATTGTTGGGGTTTTGGTATTTCTTCTGCAGTTAATGCCGCAGATTGGTTTTTTGTTGTTTTGTTGCTGTGTTTTTTTTTTTTGTTTCTTGTTTGAGTTTCTTAGAAGTCTGTTTGATGATTATGATGAACCAAGGAACTTTTCATGTTAGAGAAGTTAGTCATTTATGTTAAATTGATGAAAAAGTTCATTTGATGACAAGTATATTTGGAATTGACATCTTATTTCTTAAAGAGGGTGCAAACCTTTGTGTTTGTTGAAAAAGGGTATCTTGCAGAATACGCACCCAATTTTCAAGTAAAATCACTTGATCTGAATCTACAATTATGAACTCCTAGTTATTTTGTTTCTTAAAAGCCCATTGCCTTATAGAGAAGTCCATCTTTACTTGTTGATGAAGTCAATTTGGAATAACTGAGTGTAGATCATGTGCGGGTTGTTGTAATTAGTGGCATCCAGGGCTATAACATTGAATTCCATCTGTGCTTTGTGAATTCTAGATTTAAGCTCGATATCTGGACAAGCAATGACCCTCCACTGTCCATTGCCAGATGATTATTTGGCAAAATTCCGTTAATGTTTTTATGCAGATTTATTGTGTCTTCCCATAAATTTTATTTTTCACATTAATCAGTGTCTTTCCTAGAAAAGAAACACTTGAAAAGGTCTTTTTTTTTAAAAAATTTTTTTTCCACTTTCTTCTTAGTGTGTCCTATGGAAAATTCTTAATTACAACTGCATTTTAAGGGGCAGAGGTTATTGTTGGTGGCTATAGGATTAATCTTTTGGGAGCATATGCGATCATTCTCTTTATTCATTGGGATAATATCCTGCCTTTTATTAGTTTTTTGTGCTTGTGTACTCACCCACTTTTTTCAATGTGTAGGTTGTGGCTATAACAGTCTTTTTCTTGCTATCTGTCGCATTTTATGCCTTTTTTGCTCCCTTCCTTGGGAAGGATATCTATGAATATGTGGCAATCAGTGTTTATTCTTTCTTGGTAAATACACTTGGGCCTTAGTTTTCTTATTAACTTTTTCAAAGTTTCTCTTTTATCCGCCTTATTTATTATTGTTCAAATTTCTACTTTCAGGCGCTTTCTGTATTTATACTTTATGTTAGATGCACAGCTATTGACCCTGCTGATCCTGGAATTCTGATTGAAGGTGACAAGACATCAACCTATAGATCGCATAATGACACAGATCTTCCTGGTGAGTGATTTTCCTATCATATATATGTGCTTATGAAAACAACTTCAGAGAGTGTAGGACCTCCATTTGATGGATACCTTAAGGAGCCTGGACCAAAAATCAACCTGATTAGGTGATTATGATGCATATTTATGCAACTGGTCCATTAATTAAATGAGATCGATGTTGACAAATAGGTGGTTAGACTTATCAGATGAAGTCCAATTTTTCAACTGGGAGTTCTTCTAGATTACTACTGCCTCTCTGAAATTTTGCCACTGGGATGGCAGAGGCAGAGATCTAGACCTTTGCTCATCCCCAAGACTAATCCAAGGATAGCCCTCATTTGTTTGCTTCTGGAAGAAGGCATTGTAAGCTGAGTGTACAGTCATTATCTTATGCTACTTCTCTTTGTGTCATTACATAAAAGCTTCATGGTGTAGAGACTCATGAGTTCAGGCTTCTGTACTTTGTATTTGTTTTTATAAAAACTTCATGGTGATCGATCAGGGAATGCATCTTCTATTGAAGAACCCAGCAAGATTGGATTGAAAAATGGAGAAAAATCAGACAGGCGTGGTTCAAGTTGTTGTTCCAAACTTGGAGGATTCTTTTGTGGATTTGTCATAAAGGAAGACTGCCGCAAAGATGATGATCTTCTGAAGCAACAATCTGGGGAGGAAGATGCACTGTTCTGTACATTGTGCAATGCTGAGGTACAGGATTGTTACTTCCACAGTATTTGACATTTGTAATGGCCACATGCATGGATATTTGTTAGGCACTCTTAATCTATATATCTGTTTGCCTATAAAGAAAAAAAAAAGTAGTTGCAAGAAACTGTATGTCAGGATGAATTTAGAATAAAATTTTAGGCCTTTAAAAATAAGATAAGACTTGAAGAAACAGTGTAATGTCTCGTCTTTCACCTCTGCTCTGAATAATAGGATAATGTTTTTCTATCTAAAACAATTAAACTAACATATTAGTTAGTCTTGTAGACATCTTGTATATGAACAGTTTACAATTATTTTTTTCTGTAGAACCATATTTAGCCCCTCTATTGTTTTCTGTTCCATGGTGATATGGAATTTTGTTATACAAATAAGAACTTGTTTCCATTCCATTTAAATTTCAGTGCAGTCTTTGTTAAAACCTTGAATTCAGTGGTCAGATTTTGGCTTAAAATAAAGAAGATCATTCAAGAATGTTGATTTTGTTCCTCTGTAGGTACGCAAATTCAGCAAACATTGCAGAAGTTGTGACAAATGTGTCGATGGGTTTGATCATCATTGTCGTGTAAGATCTAATTGTTCAAGACCTTTAATTTCTTGGGTTGGTTAGAAAGGACAGGCCTATAAAGGGGTATATTTTGCTTAGATTGCAATCATGTTGTATGATTGAAATTTAATTTAGGAGTTCTCAGTAAATATTCAGTAAATATCAGTTTATAATTGGCTCAGTAAATAGATCCAATGACTATGACAATGTGGCAGATCTGAATATTCAGTTTATAATTGGCAATTATGTTTACGGAACAGGCTGAGCTTTCCTCCATTTATGTATTAATATCAGTTTTGTCATGACAAGTATTAGCTGCCTCTATTGTGCAGTGGTTAAATAATTGTGTGGGGAGGAAAAATTATATCACGTTCGTGTGCCTTATGGCAGTGAGCCTTGTCTGGGTAAGTTGGGTCCTTCTCATTTTCATTGGATTAAGCTTCAATTTATTTTTAAATCGGGGTTCCGCCAGCCCCAGCTGAAGTTGAATTTTGTGTCTGCATTCATGCTTCATGTGTGTGCCAGCTCATCGTTGAGTTTGGGGTTGGTGTTGCCGTCCTCGTTAGATGCTTTGTTGACAGGAAGGATACAGAAAATCAGATAGTTGAAAGGCTTGGAGTTGGATTTTCCCGGCCCCCCTTTGCTACTATAGTGGTACGAACCTGCCTTATTTACCTTATGATCTTTTCTTGTATGTTTTTGTATATGAGTACATTTCCTTTATTGGTAAATGGAATCTCTGGTATATGTTCTGTTGTTCATTATGATAATCAGAAATTCACATAGCTCTTGCATATCATCTAGGTCCAACTTAGCCTCTTCAAACAACTCTCTGAGACACACACACACATGAAAAGTAATAAAATTTGGCTATAGGATTCTTGAATTGTAAGAGGAAAGGAAAAGAATTCGCAGTTAGCCAGGTGAACATTCTAGTTTTGGTGCAATAGTAAAATCACTTACATGGCATTTATCATTCAGCTTTCTTTCATTTCAGGCCCTTTGTACAGCTGTTTCATTGCTGGCCACAGTCCCTTTGGGGGAACTATTCTTTTTCCACATGATTCTGATGCGAAAGGTGCATTCCTGAAATGCTGCTGTCTATCTCTCCCCCTCCAAACTATTTTAAATATCTGAAACATGAAAAATTATGCTCTTTTTCTGCAGGGTATCACAACCTATGAGTATGTTGTTGCCATGAGAACCCAGAGTGAACCTCCTGGACCATCTGTAGATGGAGGAGAGCAGCAAAGTATGCCATCTTCTCCAACCAGCTCTGCTGTGACAGCTATGAGTGGAAGAAGTTCTCTTGGAATGAGCTTGCAGTACAAAGGTGCTTGGTGTACTCCTCCCAGAATCTTCATGGATCACCAGGTACTACCAACTTTAATTGTAGAACCACAAGCAGTTGGACACATGCACTAACTAAAAGAACACTCCAACCTTGAAAGTCTTTAATGTTTCCAATTTTGGAAACAAAACACCCGTTTAGTTTATTTAATTTGTCAAAACTGCCATTAAAAGATTGCATGAGCCTTTATTCTTCAATAAATATCTAACAATGGAAGTGGTCATACTTCTTATTGTTTCTTCACTTGAGATTGCTATTGATTGTCCTTTTATTTTATCTAACAAGCAGGATGAAATAATCCCACATCTTGAGCCTGGACGGCTTCCATCCACAGTAGACCCAGATGCCATACAACCACATGACAAGGGGAAAAGATTACCTCAACGTCCGGTCCGAATCAGTGCATGGAAGCTTGCAAAATTGGATTCTAATGAGGCGATTAAAGCAGCTGCTAAGGCTAGAGCATCGTCATCTGTCCTAAGACCATTAAGCTCTCAACACCATCAATATGATGCTGATCATCTATCCAGTGGCGATACGAGTGGCAGAAGCAGTCCAATCAGTACCAATCAACGATTCCAAGCCAGAAATTCTCGAGTAGGGACGTCAAGGTTGTCTCCTTCCAAGAGCTCATATCCTCCCAGTCGTGCTAGCGGAGAAGATCTTGATACATGTGCTCACAGCTTTAGTAACATTAGCAGTCCTATCGGCGCCACCATCTCCCCATCTCCAATGGAGCTGCGGGCATCAAACAAAGATCACTTCAACCCCATATATCAGTCATCAGCGGGCCAATCTCCTTGGTCAGCAAGAGCAAGTGATGTGAATGAAAGCGCTGCTGCTGCTGTTCGTGATAATCTAGCACAAATCCCCATGACGAAAAACTACTTCGGTGCTGGAGATAACTCAAGATCTTCGGTATTTTGGGATCAAGAAGCCGGGCGCTTTGTCTCCTCATCTTCCAGCACTGCTGGCGGTGCTGCTCAGGTTCCCAGAACAGAGCTCACATATTCAGGTCAATCTATATTCTTTGGTGGTCCTCTCATGAATGAACAATCAACAAGAGGGGCAAGAAACCCGGGTTTTCGCTCTGCCAGCATGGAGAGAACTTCAACCTCAAATTACTATCAGCAGGGGAGATCCCAGAGGGGTGGCCAACTTCCTGTCTTTGTTCCAAGTGATTCCCAGCAAACCCAGTTCTCTTCCAGATTGCCTTGAGCACTTGAACGGGGAAGCCTATTCATTTTTCCCGGATATGTAGAGTTAGAGCCAGAATCTTCTTTCATTTCCACTTCTGTTCTTTTCCTTGTTTTGTGCAGCTCTTAGATGACTATATGCCAGAGTTGCACCCTTCTGAGTACTAACCCAGACACTAATGTTTGATGGTTTTTCTCATTTTAACACTTGTAGGCTTGTAGCTACTGATCATACTGATAATATCTATCTTCCATGACCATTCTGCGTTTTTCTTCCTAAGAAACTCCATTCTAGGCATGTGAACGGGGCAGGGATGGGGTCCTGGAATTTAATAATTCTAACCCAATTTCAGGCTTAAGTCAAACCATATATGATTTTGTTTGCAAATAAAAAGTTGGCTTAATAGTTATTACAGCAAACATTTAAAAAAAAAAAAATTCTTTTACAAGTATTTCAATCTTATTTTATGTAAGATGTTATGGAAATTTTTTTTTTAAGCTTTATTGCTTGAGCTTAGAAATCAGGTCCAAGTCTGATACTAGAGGGATTGGTATGGCATGGGTGGGGCTTTGGTACGAAATTTTCATTCTCTCACACCCATTGGATCTGCTAGGTGGCATGTTATAGTAAATAACATGATTAGAGATTAAATGTAATAAATTAATAACATATTTTCAATCAAGTCGTTGTAGTATAGTGGTGAGTATTCCCGCCTGTCACGCGGGTGACCCGGGTTCGATCCCCGGCAACGGCGCTTTTTATTATTATTTTTTCATCTTGGTTTTATGTAATATTAATTTTAAATTCAACACTTATAAATAATGATTGGGTCGTTATAGGCTTATAGCATAGTGGTGACTGGTGAGTATTCTCACCTGTCACATGACCCGGATTCGCTCCCCACCAACAGCGAGCTTCTTTGTTTTTGACCTTTTTTGCCCCATGCATTGATTTTAATATTCATTAATCTTTTTTTTGGTCATCTTGTTTCAATTTTTAATTCAACATTCATTAATATAATAATTTTCTATACACTTTAATTCATTGATTTAATATTTAACATTCATTAATACTATTTTCCCTGTTTTTATTTAATATTTGTAAGGATTTAAAGTTAATATTCATTAATCTTTTTTTCCATATTAGTATTTTTAATTTTGCATTTTAAATGTAGTTTTTTCTACTCAATACTAGTTTGATTTTAAACTTCTTTTTTAAAAATAAAAATAAAAAAATAATAATTTTCTATTTTTATTTTCAAAGGAAACATAAATCAAGTTTGAGAAAATGTTTGAATGATTTTTTTTTAAATTTTATTTTCTAAAAAAAAACTTGAAAAATGGAAAAGGTGAAAACAATTTGGCGTTGTCAAAATTTTGATTTTATTAAATATTAATTTCAAAAAATTTAAATTTGGTTTTTTTTTTGTTTTTGTATGGCTGTATTTTGACCACATTTAACCGAATCTCCTATGAACACTCTCGTCAACCGGTTCACCAATGGCAATTACAAAATTAAATGCCTTAAGGAGGGGCAATTATTATAGCCTCAAGCCTCCACTTCCTCTCCGTACATCTCCGGTTCGTTACCGTTACAATGAGAATCCATCGAACCGCTCAAACCAAAACACACTCGCCCCCCACACACAATGGTTCTTCATTCTCAGAAACCATGACCCTTCACCTCTCTGAAGCTCTCCATCTACAGCATTTTGCTCTCTTTGTTTCGACAATTTAAGATAAATGCCCTTTGTATTGAGGAAAATTCCTGGGTACAGAGGTAGATTTGTTGGTGAATTGGTGGCTTGTTTGTGAAGGAGTTTTTTCTTGAAGGTTTTGAACAATGGGAGAAGGAGAAGGGAATTCTAGGGAGCTTGATCAGACACCCACATGGGCAGTGGCTACAGTTTGTGCAGTTATCATTTTAATTTCTATAATATTGGAAAAAGTTCTTCATTTGGTTGGTGAGGTAATGCGCAAATTTCAAAAACAACTTTGTTTTTCGTTTTCTCAGTTCACCTTGGCCTATTTGAATTTCCCTTTTCCAATTTTACAGGTTTTTATTTATTTATTTTCTTGGAATGAAAATGTAGAGAGAAAAAATTGGATTCCCTAGTTTGGCTGGTTGAAGAAAAACCCATTAAGTTTTTCCATTTGATTGTCACAAGGGTTTGGTCTTTTCCCCCGTTTCAGGGCAATTTGGGTGAGTGGGCATCTGATATATGATTGGAATATGCAAGGGGTTCTGATTTTTTGTTAGTAGAAAAGAAAATGGTGTTTGGAAGATCAGAATTTGGAAAGCTAGGTCTCCCAGAGTTCCATTTTTGTTTTTGTTTTTAATTTACTGCTGACTTTATGTGAACCCCAACTTCATGTTGTCCGTACACCCAAAACCCAGCAAAGGGCCTTTCATATTCCACCATTTGTTCTCGTATAATCAGTTTTGTTCTTTGTTTCATTTCAGTTATTTCAAAGAAGGCGCAAGAAAGCTCTGTATGAAGCTCTTGAGAAAGTTAAAGGCGGTGAGAGCTTCTTCTTTTTCAAAAAAAAAAGTTGTATCTTGTATAGTTCTTTTGTTTTTGGTTTTTCTAGTGACAATCTTCCTCCTCCTGGATAAATTTTGCAGAACTTATGATTCTAGGATTCATTTCTCTACTCTTGACATTTGGGCAAAACTACATTTCCAAAATCTGTATTCCCTCTGACCTTGCTGATACGATGTTACCATGCCCGTCTGGAGGCCAAGCCCATCATGAAGCAGAGCATAAGCCTGAGCCAGCTGAAGGAGAACATCACAGAAAACTTCTGTGGAATGAGCATAGATTTTTATCAGTGGAGAGTGAAGGTGTGGTGTGCAAGGAGGTATGTGTTTCTTGTTAAGCTGTTCATTTTAATCTTGAATTTGGCCTGCTTACCTTGCTGCCTACCTCAAATTACAATTTTGGTTCCTCCCTGCACTCTTTTTATGAAGAAAAATTATATTCTCACAATTCTTGCTAAGGACTTGATGTTCATTGATAAGAGTAAATATGCAAAAAAACCAAGAATTATGGAGTCAGTAAGGAAATGATTCACAGGCCTGATCCAACATAGATTTAATGATTTTGGGTTGGCTGGCTTCACTAGAGTTTAAGGGGCTGGGATGGATATACAATGAAGCCATGGACTAGTGACTTCACCAGAGTTTACTGGAAAGTATTTGGAAACTCATCCTTTGGATAAACTTGTGACAATTTCCAAGCTAAGATGCCATTACTGATAATGGAGGCCTTTTCCCCTATTTTTAACTTTATTTTAGAATTCTTTGCATTTCTAATTACTTGGGCATGGACTAAAAATATAGAAGATTTCCGGCATTTTTCAGGCTGGGATTCCCTGCACAATGTGACATCCTCTTGAGCTTGGATGTAAAACAAAGCAAAAAGAAATTGTGTGAGAATGAGATTTTAGCAGGAACTCATGAAGACCTATCTTGGTTCTTAAAGTACATGATGAAGGGTGTCAGGGTGGTTTGACACCTAAGGGAGAAAACCCTATGTTCAAATTTAATCTACTTTGTTTCCAAGATGCTTTTGTTGAGAGTGGAAGCAAAAAGATTGTAGTGCTGAACCATTGAAACTTTTAAAAAATAAAGGTAAGGAATGACTCTTAGAAACAATTGAATGACATATTCTTTAGCCGTATGAGTTGAGAATGACTACATGGAAATACAAGTACTTCCAAGCAAAAGGCTTTAAAAAAGGTCCCAATACAAGTTATGATATGAAATGATTTTATGCAAATTGACCCTTCCAAGGTCATCACTAATACAATCCTTATTAACAGGGACATGTGCCACTTATATCTACACATGGATTACATCAGTTACACATCTTCATATTCTTTTTAGCAGTGTTCCATGTAATATACAGTGCAATAACAATGGCACTGGGAAGATTGAAGGTAAGTACGAATTTGGGATCGTTTCCTTCTTTTTTTTGTTAAGACTGGCCATAATGCCATCTATAAATGGAGTATCAGGATGAAAGTGGCATGTGGTGATTTGTCTCCCACTCAATGATGGAGGAGGCATGCCCTGTTGTTTTGACAGTCTCCTACCCTGGTATTCAGTTTATATCTGGCCTTGATCTTGTACCTTGTTGTTCACCAACAGTTCTTTTATGCAGACTCGTGCATGGAAGGAGTGGGAAAGGGAGACTGAGTATGACAATGGTATTTTGTTGGATGATAACGGTTTCTCATTGTTCATTTTTACCATGAAGTTTGCAGTTACCCAGCATGGAATTTCCAGTGCTGTTGAATTGTTACATTTGCTTACTGTAAAATCTTCGATGTGCTTATGATGCAGATGCTGCAAGATTCAGGCTTACTCATGAGACCTCTTTTGTGAGGGATCACAGCAGTTTCTGGACTAAAACACCGTTCCTGTTTGTTGTTGTAAGAAAGATGTCAATAACTTCAGTTTTTGAATTTTTTTTTTCATGATGAATTTGGTGCAATAAAAATGAAAACATGATAGTGAATTAACTAATTTCTTTTTAAAAAAGTTGATCTGCTTCATTTTTTTGGTTTGGAAAAAAATTAGTCTTTGAAATACTTCATTGCAGCCAGATTCTTGACTATTTCCTGTAGTCATTTCATCAATGCACAAAATACAAACTCTTCCTTGTGCCGTAGTTCATGAATCCAATTTCTCGTATGGATTAATGAATCTCAGTTCCAGAAAGCATTATCCCAACCATATAACGCAAGAAGCTCCAAAATCTACTTGTGCAGGTATGTTTCTTTCGGCAATTCTTCAGATCTGTTCGAAAAGCTGACTACTTGACCATGCGCCATGGATTTGTCACTGTGAGTTTCTTCACTGAAAATTTTCCAATATTGTGTTTTAAATCTTACTATTAATTAAGTTGTTGTATAGGTACATTTAGCCCCTGGAAGTAAGTTCCACTTCCAAAAGTACATCAAAAGATCCTTGGAAGATGACTTCAAGGTAGTTGTGGGAATCAGGTAAAATCTCTCTCATTCAAGTACTTCTTTACTTATGGCTCCGAGTAGTGAACCTTGCCTTTGCAGTTTCATGCACCCACATCTCTTTCAATATTCACCCAACTAAATTTATCATTGATGTTGGCAGTCCAGTATTATGGGCTTCAGTCGTGGTATTTCTGCTTCTTAACGTTCATGGTTTGTTTCTAGTTTTTTCCTATGAATGCTCAATGTCAATAACATACATAGCATTCAAATTCAAATATGATTTACAAATGAATTTATTTCATTCTTTCCAGGATGGGAGGCTATGTTTTGGATCTCCATATTTCCCCTAGTTGTAAGAAAGTTCTCTCTGTAAAAGAATTAGGATTTAACATGCTTTTTGATTTAAAAAAGGTAAAGCACTAACCTTCAAACTGGTTAAAGGTAATCTTAGCAGTTGGAACAAAGCTTCAAGCAATCATAACAAATATGGCTCTTGAAATTCAAGAAAAACATGCTGTCGTCCAGGGGATTCCTCTTGTGAAAGTCTCTGACAGACATTTTTGGTTCAGTTGGCCACAGCTAGTTCTTTATCTCATTCACTTCACCCTGTTTCTGGTATTGAACTGCCTTTTCTTATATGAATGATTATAAATAGTGGCTGAGGTGCTGGCACATTCTCTGAATTAGGAGCCACCTATATGTGTGTCTGCTTAGATATAATATCACATATCTTTATGTTTTGATGGCCTGGTTTCTAGAATTTTTCTAACTAACTTGTTCCTTCTACATGTCCAGAATGCATTTGAGATAACATATTTCTTTTGGATATGGGTAATGCCCTGCTTTCCTTTGTTCTTTATCATTGTTTTGATTTTCAGTGCTAGTGTTTTGAATACTTTCTCCTGCTGCAGTATGAGTTTGGGTTGAAGTCTTGCTTTCATAGTGATTTCGATCTTATAATTCTCAGGGTTGCTATTGGGTAAGTGGTGATTTCCAAGTAGGCATAAAGAACTACTTCTACTAAAACTTGTACATTCAACCTTCAAAGAACAAAATATAAAAAATAAAAAGGAAAAGGAAAGCTTATAAATCATCAAATGAAAAATTCAGTCAATACTACTCTGATTTCGTCACCATTGCTTTAGTTTGTTTCCTTGCAAGATATCTGAATGTTCAAGGTAGAAGTAGTTCTTGAAGTTCATATTTTATTGACAATAAATATGAAGAACTAATTTAATGAAAAAACTTTGATTGGGCAGGGTTGGAGTCCAAATCATGTGCAGCTACATCACACTTCCTCTATATGCGCTTGTCACCCAGGTAATGCCGCGCTAGTGAAGTTATGTTTGGTTCCTAAAAGGTATTAAGAATGGAGAAAAATAGATCAAGGAAAATTGTTTTCTTGTGTAAGGAAAAAAGTGGGGAAATGTTAAAAGATTTTTCTCTTTCATTTCCTTTCAAAAAAGTTTGGGAAAAGTGTATTCCTTAACAGTATGAGTTTTTTTTCCTTTCCTTGTCCATAAACAGTCTAACAAGAGCAAAATTTTTAAAATTTCTTTTACATTTTATTCCCTTTTCTTTTCCTCAGTATTTTCCTCCCACTGGATTTGGTTTAAGTACTAAAATAAAAAAAGATTTTATCATGTTTGGATGGTGAGGAAAATAAATACAAAGGAAACATCCAAACATAGCTAGTGTTTGGATGCATTTTCCACACATATCAAGAGCTAATGCATGGCTATGTACTTCTTCTTTTTTTTTTTATTCAGATGGGATCAACCATGAAGAGGGCTATCTTTGACGAGCAAACATCCAAGGCCCTGAGGAAGTGGCATTTGAATGCTCAGAAGAAGAAGAATGAGGGGAAGCCAGAACACGGTCCTACTAGAACTCTGGGTGGAAGCCCAGGTGATTCGCCAGTAAACACTCCCTCGGCGGCACATCCCCACTTTACCAACACTGCAGGCCAGTCAGATCACTGCCTGCCTGTTGCGGAAGCAGACACACCATCCTCCTACCAGGCTGCCAACATCATGACCAGCATTGATCTTCGTGACCAACAACAAGACTCTCCTCCAGACCTATTAACTGGACCCTGATAATGGTGATTGTTTGTAAAAATGTTGTTAGTGTTTGATGCCAAATTGCCCACAGACTTGGCTGGCGAAGAATCGGTTTTTTCTCTTGTTCTTGCTTCTTGTTTTTGCAGTACTCCACATAGTTTCGGTACATCCTATGTAGGAGGAAAAGCAATTTGTATTCTTTCGTGGGTAAAATGGATCCGGTCATACCACTTATACAACTCGATCTCATTGTTTTGTACTTGGTATATACAATCAATCTCATTGTTTTGTATTTGAATCTCGTTACTTTGTATTTTACTTCACTTTTTCTTTTCCTTTTTTTTTATCGACTCAAATATATTTATCCTATCATTCCTTTCAAATGATTCACATTTAAATGGATATTTTGGATTTTAATGTAATTTTCTTAATTAATGAGCAATGTAATAAATTTATGATTTTTTTTCTCTTTATAATTATTGAAGAATTGCCTTCAAATTTTTAGATAAATAATATTTGACTGGCTTTCTTATTAATTTTTTTTAAATATTATTATAAGTTATTTTAGTCAAAGAAAATGGTTTGATTTATATTAAAATAAGGTTTTTAATTTTTTAGCCAAATAAGACATGAGTTAATTCATTTTCCCTTTAAAAGTCATGATGTTAGAAATATAGACCTTATTTGAGATTTATTTTATTTTATAATTATATTAGTGTTTTTAAAATTAATTAATTTTTTTAAGTTATAAGCTGTTTTTAAAACTCTAATTAAATTTAAAATTATATTTTGGCCTCTAAGAAACCCAATCAAAGAAAGCATAACTTATTTTCCTGTTCTCAACTATCCAAATTTTATATGAATATTATAAAATAGTAATTTACTTTCTGCATTGGTGTGGAGGGACGGAATAGTAATTTGATAATGGGAGTGGATTATAGATAGAGAAAGGTGGATATTATAAAGCTCTGGGTTTTGTGTTCCATGTTCCAACGGCCATGGCGTCAGTTCGGAGCATTCACAGATGGGATGTTGATAATCTCCTCCTCACCCCAACATCATCGGCCATCCAAACACAGCCTCCAAAGCATGTGATTCTTCCAATGCCCATTTCCAGAAGATGCGCTATTTTGATTTCTGTGTTCCCTTTCAGTCTCATTTCACAACCCCATTCATCAGACGCCAGAGAGAGGCGCACCAAAAAGAACATCCCTCTTGAGGACTACCTCACTAGTCGTGAGTTACTCATCCCATTTTCTCTCTCTCTCTCTCTCCATAGATTATATTTATCTGGGTTTTCATTTTCTTGTGATTTTTTATTCTGGGTGCGGGAGTGTTTGGTGTAATTTTTCATCTGAAGCTGGGGTTTGGAAAATTCGGATGTATGTTCCATGGTGTATGATTCTTTGGGTTTATGGGTTTTGATTTTTTACCTTAAATCAATTTTGTCTTGCTTTGCTTTCACTGATTGTGAGCGTGTATAAGAGGAGGTGACAGTGATTATTTGATGGCCCCATTACCCAGTGAGAATTTGTTGTTTTATTGTTAATTCTTGACTAATTTTGAATGGAATGATGTCAAATTTGTGAGAAAGAGGATGTAGACTTTATGAAATAAAATTTGAAATTAAGGGTTTGATGCATTTCTGTCAATTGATTCATCATTTTTGAAGCAGCTGATGGATTGAAATACTATGATGTTGTTGATGGAAATGGACCAGTAGCTGAAAAAGGTTCATCTGTCCAGGTTTGTTTGTACTGGGAGATGAAAAACATTCTGTTTTCGGTTTTTTGGATTTATACTTACCTCCCCTTGGTGTATGCTTCTTCACAGGTGCATTTTGACTGTATATATCGCAGCATTACAGCAGTGTCAAGTCGAGAATCAAAAATCTTGGCTGGAAATCGAATCATTGCTCAGGTTCTTTCTGTTTCTCATTGTTACACATTATGATATAGTTTTGGTATTCACACCTAAACATAATATGAGAGATGAAATGTTGGTCTCAGGCCAACATTGCAGCACCAAATACATTACCATTTCACATTCACATGAAATGCTTAATATTTTTCGCTTCTGTTTGGTAGAATTGATTGTCTCTTAGACTTTTACCTGGCTTATAATCAAATAATGGTATATTTGGAACTAAATTGAGGTAGTGGTTCCCACATGTGATTCCCAACAGATTGGCTATGGGTTTCTGGAAAATTTGTGCCACGATGTGCTGTTTAAGAAGAGAGTTCATAGCAAGTGAAATGAGAATATTCTCATTATGGCCATACTATATATTACATGCATTGAATTTCTTAATTATTCTTTATTGTTGCTCCTCAAGGAAGTTTGGGTTTTAACATTGCCTGAAATGATATGAAACTATGCACTCAGAAAATCAAGCAAATCCAGCATCGTTAAGAACAGAGTTTCATCAAAAGAAATTAAGGCTAAGCCATAAGATTAAAATGTTGCCATGGGGGCCAAACCTCAATCTAAAGCTGATTTTTGCCATCCTTTTTTCATTTTCACACTTGGATTATTGAATGCTTCTATGCTGGTTCATGATCTTTAAAGTCTTGTAAAGTACATTTAGCTCTCTCTTTGTGTGTATATTTGTGTGTTTACCCCATCTATACGGAAATGGCCTTGAGAAACTCCCCATGATGCATTTTCTTCTTTCCCTGCTTTACTTTAGATGGGAGCATTTTCTATTCTTCATCTTCTCTTTTCCTGTGGCAACCTGTGAAGCCTGCTTGTGCATCATCCATCACTGGCTGCTTTACATGGCTCTCCTCTTACTACTAAGTCCTAATTGCTGATTCCTGCCACATAATACATTTTTCTTATCCATAATTTTATAGTAGCCTGTCGTTATAATCTAAGAATTGGTTTTCATTATATGCTAAGGGAGAAAGCGAGATGATGCAAACACTCAAAAGTTAGAGTGTTTGATTGTGATTTTAGGAAGTGTTTTTGGTCTTTTTAATACTTGAAATATTTTATTTTTTAAGTATTAAATATGCTATAAACACTTTCTAGAATTACTGTCAAACACACTCTTACTCTATTATCTTTGTAGGCTTCCTTGAACCAAAATTTTCTTGAATCCAATCAAATATTATTCCATCCCCACATGACCATGATGGATTCTTACTTGATTGATGTATTGCTAACACATGCTCCATCCTGCTTTAAGTAGCCGTATGTGTTCAAGGTTGGGGCCCCTCCTGGCAAAGAGCGTAAGCGTGAATTTGTAGACAACCCGAATGGTTTATTTTCTGCACAAGCTGCACCTAAACCCCCACCAGCTCTCTACTCAATTACTGAAGGGATGAAAGTAGGGGGAAAGGTAATCATATATCTCAGTTGACTCAATTTTTTTTCTTTTGGTTTCCAAGTTTTTCCATTGCCATTAAAACAAAATTCTTTTTCTTCCTTTTATTTCTCTCACCTTTCGTTTATTGTTTTTTTCCTTGTCTGTTTACAGAGGACTGTGATTGTTCCTCCAGAGGCTGGGTATGGCCAAAAGGGAATGAGTGAGATCCCGGTATGCTCCCATAACTGTTCCTACTTATTTTTTAGGACCTGGCCAAAACTGAAGAAGTTCCTTGGTATTTTTAGCGCAAACGAGCCTTTTAGGCCCATTCAATCTCATATATTTAGCCATTCCAATGCATGTGTTGCAGCCAGGAGCTACTTTTGAGCTTAATGTGGAGCTTCTGCAAGTATTGCCACCAGAAGGAAAGTAGCATAACTCATGCTATGAGGAGCTCTTGTTAATTAATTGAACTTCACTTCAGTCTTTGACTCAACCCTCAGTCTAAGGTAATGGTTTAACAGAATGATTCTTTGTATGAAGTTTAGTTCTCATGTCTCTTCAACCCATTTCTTTCTCAGAAAAGGCTGCATTACCATTTGTTCGGACTGCTGTAGAACAAAATGTATTAGTGCAAGTTCATATAATGCCATGTAATAATCCAGCAGGAGGTTTCAAAAATTTAAATGAATTTTGATCTGAGGCTTTGTTTTTAATTGAAAACAAGGATTCTCATTTTTTTTTTAAATAGTTGGAAGAGAAGTTGTTTGTCAAAAGATTGTACTAAATCATCACTTACTTCCGTTTTCTGAAAGTAAAGGGGTTGTTCGTAAACTGTTTTTAAAAGCAGTTTTTGGAAATTTTTATTGGAAGTTGTTTTTTGAGAATTTGTTTTGAAAAACATTGTATCCTAGAATAAATCCAAAGTACTTTTAGATCCTTCTGTTAAAGTATTTTGAGAAATTTAAAAGACAGAATATTTTAAAAACTTTTACAAAGAAGGATTTTCCTAATCCTCCCTTCCCGAAAGGAAGAACGTGAAATGAATGTGGGGGCTGTTCTTATTTTACCTGAGGGGTTTGAATTAGCCCCACCCGATCGTATTTCCCCCGAGATGAAAGAAAAGATAGGCAGACGGGAAAATTGTTTTCATAATTAAATTTTCAAATAGAATTTTGTTGCTCCAAATAATTGATAATTATTTTAATAACTATTTTGAAAAACTACTTGAATATTTTAATAATTGATAAATTTTCTAAAATTGGTTTGAACTCGGGTTAGTTAAGTTAGGCTCGGATCGATCTGTTTATATTTGGTTTGATTGGATTAATTGAGTTGCATGATTTAAAATCCATATATTGTGGTTTTTAAATTTTTTTTATACATATTTATATTAAAATTTAAATAATAAATAACACAAAAATTCAAGATAATAATAAAAAAGTGAAAGTAAACTTCTATATATTTTTTTAAATAAAAAAGTTCATGATATAAAATTAAAATAAACTTATATATCTTTTTTTTTTTTTAAATGAAAAAAATATTTGATATAGTTATAATTTGATATTTTTAAAAATCTAAAAAAAAAATGAATATTATCATATAAGATAAATATTATAAAAATATAAAATTGGTTTGGATTAGGCTTGTTTGATCCAAGCTCAACCCAAATTAAGGTTTAGTTGAGAAAACTTAACCCAAGCTTAACCCGTGTAATAAAATATTTGCTCAAACCTTTTATACATTGGGTTGGGTTTGGTTTAGGTCGGGCCAACTCATCCAAACTACACCCTTAATAATATTATTACAATATATTTTGATTAGATTTAAAATTGAGCTTCTGGCCTTCAAATAAATTAAGATTTATCATCACTTAAAAAAAAAGACACTTATAAGCTATTTGGTAACTGTTATTGAAAATAATTTTTTATTCTTTAAAATTTAAAATATTATATCTAAAAAAATTATTTGATAAATTATATTATTTTTAAAATAATTTTTTTATAAAGTATTATTAGGAATAATTGAAAATATGAAGGATATTTTGAAATTTTTTATATTTTACATAAATGGATAATATCTCTTAAAGGTTAATTTTTTTTTTAAATGTTGCCTAACAGGTTCTAGATTTCAAAGGTGAATCCAAATAAGCCATCGCAGGAGAATTTTTCCATTTAAAAGTAATTGTAAAAAGAGAGAATAAGGAGGGATATAACGTGGATAACAAACTCTAAAAAGATGGGCCAGATGTAAGGCCAAGCTAGCCCAATCTATTCCACTATGGTGATCCCAACTAAGGTGCCTAACATACGCCATGAAGCGTATTGCGCATCAGCGCATTTTAGCATGGTCTCTCCAACATCGCGAGTAGGGCTTTAGACCGTATTTGCGAGGTCTTCTTTCTTCTCTGCGATCTCTGCAGTCTACTGTGTGCTGAATGTTCATGTCCGCTGCGTGATATACTTTCGCGGAAGCCAAACAAGACGGAGAATGGGGTTTCGGTTCGATCTATTTATCGTTTTAATCGCCATACTTTCAGTACCCGTGCTTTCCGATTTGATCCTCTCCAAGGTTGAACGGCGCGTAAGTTTCTCTCTCCTTCGATCTGTCCTGTGACCCGTTGGATTTTGCTATTTCTCCTTCATTTGTCTCTGATCTTTGCAGTTTATATTCTCTTTTGATTTTATTAGTTTTTTAGGGTTATTCTCATTATACTCAACAAGGGTGGTTCTTTAGCGTTTTCTTTTGTTTCAATGTCATTATTAATCTGATCAGTTGATTGAAACTATTCTTAATTTTCCAATGTCTAAATGCTTCTGTTTTTAGTTTAAATTCGGTTGGTTTGCATGAATTTTCAGCAATAATAGTTATGTAATTGCATTCAGAACCACTAAGATTTTAATTCAACTTGTTTTGCTGATAAAATGGACAGTGAAGTAAATGGAGTAGAAGTATGGTGTCTAACAATGTGCTTGAGAGATATATAATTATATGGATTTCAATCTAAGGACCTTTTTCTTCGAGTTAGTTATGATTCATTTCTTATTCGGGAAATTCACAATGTTAATTGAAATCAGAAATTTTCTTCTTTGTATTAGAGTAAACATCAACTACTCCATTGGATCAGTTTCTCTACAACAAATAAGTGTTTGGGCCAAGAAAATCCTATCTAACGGGGAGATAATTGGAGAGGCTTCAAAACCCTATATTTTTTTTTATTGCAAAACTAATAAATTGGAAAAGGATGGATTATTTTGTGAAAAAAAATTTGGCCCTAGAAAAAATGGAACTTCCGTTATCGATTATTACAGATGCAAAACAGCATCTACAACTTCCTTGTGGACTCTGTCTGGATAAATTGATCATTTGTCCTTGGGGAAATGACATTTATCCTCGTATACCTAATAGTTGGTGTATTTGGAATGTATTTCCTCTAGCTCTCCAAAAGGACATTATTTGGACTGGATTAAAAGCCTTTTATATAAGCCAAACACAAAAAGGAAAATGCGAATATAGACGCACTTATGAGCCATTTCAACCAGGCATGGAGGTGTTTTACCCCATAAACAAGGGAGAAAAAACGAATTAAAAAAAAAAGGAAATGACCTCCCCTAAATGTTATTATTTTTTACTTTCTGGGTTTAGGTTCAAAATGTTATATAAGACCTGATGGG
The DNA here is from genome assembly GCF_004353265.1 of Vitis riparia. Classification (NCBI taxonomy): domain Eukaryota; kingdom Viridiplantae; phylum Streptophyta; class Magnoliopsida; order Vitales; family Vitaceae; genus Vitis; species Vitis riparia. Next base: position 644,310 of record NC_048448.1, on the reverse strand, counting down.
CTGTTAGTCATACCTTACAGCTGGATGTGTAATTTCGTTGTCATCAACCATGATACTTTCTGCTAATCACATTTAATCATCTGTTGCAGATTGATTTGACATCCCAAGTAGTACGCATCACTTCAACACTCAAGGTGCATAACTAACTTTCCTTTTTGATAATCTTTTGGCCTTTGATGTTATGTGGAAAATTTCAAATTCATTATAAATTATAAATTTTTTCTTTTTTAGGCAGAAATCTGATTTTGTTCTTCTCTTGCATTTCCTTTTAGGTGGAGAATTCGGGAAATGATCCAGTCTCAGAGGTTTTGTTGGCCTTTCCTGAACACCAGGAGAAAAATTTGGCATATTTAACAGCAAGCTTTCGTGAAGGGAAAGGAAAAGGCAAAGGTTCTACCTCCAGTCTCCCTGTTGAAGTTGTCCGCCCTCAAGGAATGCCCCCAGCATTGGTCTTTTATTCAGTGTCTTTACCCAAGGGACTGGGTAAAGGGGAAAGTTTGACTTTGGATGTCTTGGTTGTATTCACTCATTCACTGAAACCATTTCCTAAGGAAATCACTCAGGCAGATTTTCAGCTCGTCGTGTTCCAGGATAGTGGACATTATCTCTCTCCTTATGAAGTCAAGTTCCAGTCACTTAGTGTTAAGCTGCCTGATGCAAGAATTGAATCTTATACTAGACTAGAGAATACCAAGACAGTTGGTTCCGAGATCAAATATGGCCCATATGAGAATCATCCCCCCTTCTCATACTCACCTATAGTTGTCCATTTTGAGCAAAATCAACCCTTTGCTGTTGCTGAACAGTTAGTGAGAGAAATAGAAATTTCCCACTGGGGCAATGTGCAGGTCACAGAACATTATAAACTCATCCATGCAGGTGCTCAGAGCAAGGGGGAATTTTCCAGGTCTGTTAACATTTTTTTGTCTTGGTTCATTCATATATTTTTAATACTATGTGATTTGGATGTTTGATTCTGCTTTATTTTCTAAATACTGCAGGCTTGATTATCAAGCGAGACCACATGTGAGAGGTGCATCAGCATTTAGGCATCTTGTTGCAAAATTGCCACCAAGAGCTCATTCTGTTTATTTCAGGGATGACATTGGCAACATCTCAACATCTCATTTATGGGGTGATTTGAAGAAGGTTGATTTTTTTATTGATGCAAAGAATGGAAGAGAAGTGAGTGTTCTTCCTGATTTCTAATGCAAGTCCTTTTGCCTTCCTTCTGATTGCAGACGGAACTGGAAATTGAGCCTAGATATCCAATGTTTGGTGGGTGGAGAACTTCCTTTTTCATTGGATATGGCCTGCCACTCCAGGACTTTTTATTTGAGTCAGGGGGAAAACGTTTCCTTAACATCACTTTTGGGTGTCCGATGAATGAGGTTGTCATTGACAATCTCATCGTGAAGGTAAGTAGTATAATAATATTCCTCTGTTTGATATCTTGCTCCTTCACTACTGAGTTACCATGTACTCTACTCTGTTCATGGATATGAATCCAGATATATATTTTTTTCCTAAGAAGAGATGAAATTCAAAAAATCATTCTAGGAAATTGATTTTTGGTCTAGATGAGTGAGGCTTCTACGGTTTACATTGCAGTGTGTTAAGTGTGATATAATCAAGTGTTACCAAATGAGGACTCAAGTTTGGACTCATAAATTTTACCAGGCTCAACTAGGCTAGAACCCAAATCCAAATAGTTTTCTTCCCAAAAAATATTTCGCTGAAGGGTTTGCTATCCAGGCAATAGTAGCCCAACTTGCATACCTAGTTAAACTTGCTTTCGTCTCTTTCATTTTTATATCCATCTTCTAATGTTTGTTAAATTGTCAGAATGAGTTGCAATGCAAATTATTGTCACATGGTGTGATTGCTTAATATAGAAGTTTTTAGGAGAATGAATTGCAGTTAGGTGGTTGTTATCCGAGGCCTGACTTGGTACTCTTGGATTTCAGGTTGTTCTACCTGAGGGATCCAGAGATATTTCTGTTTCTGCTCCATTTGCAGTAAAACAATGGCAAGAGGTATTACAATATTCATACTAAGGTTTTGAAATTTTACTTTTTCCCTTGTTTGAATATTTATGCATTTTTTTAAACTTAAGTTTGTTTCTCTTTATCTATTATTTACAATGCAGTAGCATGCCTGTCTATTATTGTGCTTATGCGTGTACAATGCAGACAAAACTTTCCCATTTGGACATTGTTGGTAGACCTGTGGCTGTGCTAGAAAAGACCAATGTTGTGCCAGAGCATAATCAACATTTTCAGGTATCCCTTTTTCCTCTTTTTGATGTAACATGAAATGATTAAGAATACAAATAGTTGATGTGAGGCCTGGGGTGTAGTCATAAATCTCATGAGCACTTTTGCAGTAAGTTCTGGACAAGTTAGTTGTAGTGTCCAGCAGACTCTGTCTGGACAGTGGAGTATCAAAAGCAGCTCCACATGAACAACTTTTGGTGTGGACCTTGTCTTCTCTTTTCTTCAGAATCAGATTGCAGTGTGCACTTTCTTTGTCATGATCAACCAAGAGAGGGCTTTTTGCTGAAGAGAGTTTCAGTGCCCAATGTGCCTTTTGCATTTACCATTGTTCAAATCAGGGTGGCTAAGTACATTTAGCATCAAATACCTTCTCTACCCTTCTCATTTGTTATTTTCATTCACCTCCCCTCTAACTCAAAATAAGGGAGGTATGTGATGAAATTTTAAACCAACAGAGACTAGGTTTATTTAGCCAAAACCTTAGGGGAGGTGAGTGAAATTAATCCAATAAATATATGACAATAAAGTAACTTATTTACATTAACCTGTTCCTTATGACATGTTGCGCAAGTGCATCTTACTTCATCATATGCTTTTGCATCATGGTCTTTATTTATTTTTTTTAAGAATTGTAACAACTAATAATCTTATTCTTGGGTTATTACTTTATTACCTTTTCAGGTCTATTACAAGTTCAACAACATTTCATTGCTTAGGGAGCCACTGATGCTGATTTCTGGGTTTTTCTTCCTTTTTGTCACTTGCATTGTATTTATGCATGTTGACATGTCAATCTCCAAGTCTTCTGCTTCTTATGTGATGAAATTACTGTGGGAAGAGGCAAGTAGAATGTTGTGTCCCATTTAAATATATCTGTTAGAAATGATTATCTATTCTAAATTTGGCTTTCTCTAATCTCAGATCCAGGCAGCAATTCAGCAGGTTCATGATATCATTAGCCGATGTTTATCCATCCATGATAAACTAGAAGCATCATTACGTGATCTCTCCAGGACTGGGGATGTTCAAGCTTGTAAAGCAGCTCGTAAAGCATCTGATGGTCAATTGAAAGAGCTTTCAAAAGAGTTGAGGCCCCTACTGGCATTCTTGCAATCTTCTCCACAGGCTGCCCAGATATTGCCCAAGGTTCTATTACTATCTACTTGTCTCTATTGTTATCATGTTTTCCATATGGATGCAACTTAAGCCACTGTTTGTTTTCCGGAAATAAGGGGAAAAAAAAAATGATTGCCTATGGGAAGGTTGAGGGAAAGAAAATAAAATTGTTGAGAAACACACTTTTCCCAAACTTTTCTCCTTTATTTAAGGAAGCTTGGAGGAAATCTTTTAACATTTTTCTTCATATTTTTCTATAGCATTGAAACATAAGGGAAAAAAAAATAGCATTAAACATAGCCTAAATTAATAAAATTTAATGCAATCTTGTACATAGAGTGGTGACTATGACCATCTACAATGCTCCATGATTCAAATAGTCGATCTTTTTATTTCTTCAAACTCCAAAAATAGTGGGAGAAGTTCACAATTCATGTCTTTCTTCCTTGCTCTGGTGTCTGGTGAATCCTTTGGTTTCAAGAAGTTTGAAGTATATTGGCTGTTTGTGTAGGTGGAGGAGCTGGTTGCCAAGGAGAGAGAGTTGCAAGAGAAACTAATGTTAAAACATACAACAGTTGCCGATAGTTATGAGAAGAAGTCCGGGGGAAAGGAAATTGAGAACCGAATTGCTTCACAGCAGCAGAAAATTGTAGCTCTAAGACAGGAGGTCGATGATCTTCTTGACTACATTGACGAGATATAGTATAGATGAGTAAATTGCTGGAGTTGAAACCCTTTAGCTAGCCCACCACCTTAATGACCTTACACATTTATTGAGTAATGTTTGAAGCCAGAATTTTGTTGTGACTTATGAAAGATTTTGAGTAGCCGACTGTAATATTACTTTGGTTTTCTGTTGCTATATGCATGCAGCTTCTAAGAGATGGTTGCTTCTCTCCATGTTGCTGTAATCAATTACTTGGCTATGGTCTTCAACTCTATTTTCAGATATGCTGTGGGCAACTTGGGCCTGTTTGGAGCTGCACTTTTTAAAGCACTTTTATGTTCTTTATTATAGAAAACAGGTGTTTTTTGTTTTATTTTATTTTTTAAAAAAACTTAAGAAACATGTTTGATTGAAACAGGCTTTTGAAAATTTGCTGCGAAAATATGCTATTTTTTAAGAATAAATTTAATGTATTTTTAGGCTTTTTTTTTGTTTTCTAGTTATTCTGATAAAAAATTGAAATTAGGGAGAATACATTGTGAACCTTTTCTAGTATGGATATATGTATATTAAATTTTTAAACATAATTTTATTTTTAAAAACAATTTAAAAAATGTTTTTAAGAATGGATATAAACTATTATTTTTAATTTTTTTTTTCCAAATAAGCCCTTGATATCTGTGGATGGGTCAAAATAATAAGATTATAATGCCCATTTATAAAAAACAATTTCATCATTTTTTACATTTTAATCAAAATGGATATAAAATTAACCAATTGTCCATTTTAAAGGTAAAAATATTGTAGGTGAAAATTTTAATAACAAACATATTTTAAAGCTATTAAAAGGGTGGTGTTTTTTTTTTTTTGAAAAAAAAACTAAAATCTAAATCTATTTATATTTAAAAATAAGAACAGAGGAAATCTAAAGCGATAATACAATTTATAGTTAAAATTTAAAAATGACAATATGCAACAGACCGGGGCGGAGATGAAAATCACGTGACTTCTCTTCGAAACGAGAGAGAGTTTACAACCGTTGGATCAGTAAATTTCTAGAGATCTAACGAGAGTTGGGATTTTGTGTGCCTACCACACCTACCATCCGAAATCGAAGATTACAAAGACCATTCACCATTTGTTGAAAGATTGACAGTCTCCAATCTCTCTTCATATCTAGGGTTTATATTTATCTTGGAGGCTTTTGTTTTCCATTTTTTTTTTATCTGCTGAGGAGAGATTTATACACATATATCTATATATTGAAGTGTGTAGTAATGGAGACTTCCCTCAGATATGGCGGAGACACCAAAGCTCTCAGAATCCATGCCAAGGAGAAGTTCCCCATCGACTTAAAAACCCACTTGCTGGTACGCTTCAATCCATTTTGTTCTTTTCATGTTTGGTTCGTTTGTTTTAATTTGTTGTTCATTCGATTATGGTTTTATCCATCACAGTCGTGGATTTTTATGTGCCGTCTCCTGATTTTTTGGGAGTATAGAATTGTTCTTAATCATGGGTATGATAGAAATGTTCAGAATGCTTACAAATCTTAGGTTCTTGTGTCTAAAATTTGCAACAAATAGTAATACGGAGCACCCCCATTGGCATTCACCCAGAGGTTCCTGAGCTCGAGCCTCCCCGTTATTTTTAGTGGTGTAGGATAGAAGGGCAGACCCATATGAACTGGGGTTTGCTTCGTGGACAGTTGGGATAAATGCCTCCGGTGTGAATTCCTGGTTATATGTATAAGAAAAGAAATAGTAGCATCGAGCTGCTTGATGAGTTCGTCTCTATTTGACTTGTACAGCCTCAATTAAATCCTAAATTCTACTTGGGAATTTTTTATTTTTATTTTTGGTTGTATTTTTTGTGTAGGTTCGGGGTGAGCTAGATACAAGAATTGGAGCTCCCAGTTATGTGAGTGCAGTAATAAGACACTTCTACCCAGATGTATGCACTTTCTACTGATATCTTAAAGCAATTTGTATTTGAATTTTCTGTTTTATTTTTAACGTGGGTTAATGTATCTGATAATCAATTGTAGTTATCAGCCAGCCTTGGCGTAGGATTGCAATATGATAAACATGAAAAGCTTCGATATAGTGTACGTGGAAAAAAGACATTTCCTGTGACAACTGATGGCTTGTTGAGCTTTAATGTCAAGGGACAATGTGATGTTGACAAAGAATTTAGAGAGGTTGGTCCTTTATTTTCACCTTAAGAAAGCTGCCTGTAAATTCAATTGAGAAATGAGCTTTGTTATGCAGATTGCTGGAAGTAATGCTCGTGTTTTAGTTTTGCTCAAATTAAGTTGTTTGATCAGTTTTATTGAAATTTCAGCTGCAGTTGGGACTTGGTTCATCTTTGTATAAGGCCCTAACCTTGTTTAGTTTTTGACATTTTGTTATACTAATAATGTGTTCAAATACTCTTGACAGAGGAAATCAAGAGGAGCTGCTGAATTTAGTTGGAGCATATTCAATTTTCAGAGAGACCAAGATGTTCGGATCAAAGTTGGCTATGAAGTCTTTGACAAGGTATATCTCTCATTATTAGTGATGATCAGTGTTTTCAAAGGTGTTAGCAGGTCCAAAACACCCTGAGGTGTTGTGAAAAAATTGTAACTCTCTAAAGGCCAATCAAAGCCAACATGAAGCACACCTTCATGCGCCTGTTAGGGTCAAGGCGCCAGCCTCTATAGATTTGGGGTGGAACACTTAAAAAAAACACAACAACATTTAACCCCAAAACAGAGAAGAAATTGATTGGAACCGAGAACAACCCCCTAACCAACATTTTACCCCAAAACAGAGAAGATACCTAACCCTAGCTCTCTAGAAAATGGAAATCATACCTCACATAGGTCTACTCCATCACCTCCATTGAAGATTGGCTCTTTCTCCAGTGTTGGTTTCTCTTCGAGGTGCTCCCTTTGTTGTCTCTGCAGCTTCATCTCACTTGCACTCATTTCCTCTCGTCTCTCCATTTTCATTTGTTTATTTTTTTTCACCACCACTCATCTCTTCTCTATTTTCAATTTTTATTTTATTCTCATTTTTTTTTCCTAATATCTATTCTATTTTTGGAAAAAAGGAATATCTTTGAAAGAAAATATTATGGCAATTCACTTATTCTTTAATTTAATTTTACTAATTGGGTTTTTTATGCTTTAATTTAAATTTTTTTACCAAATTAAATGGAACTGATTAATTTGATTTTAATTAGTTATTTATTTATTTTTATGTTTTTATTTAAGTCGAAACATTTTAATTTTATGTGTTTAACTCTATTTGTTATTTTGACTTGTTATGATTTCTTGTGAAAGTGTGAGACTATTAATATGTTTTTTATAACTCTAATTGACTTGTTTTATATTTTAAACATTTATTAATGTTAAAAATAAGGGTTTCAAAAGGCTTACACCTCAATGCTTCGAGGCTAACATCTCAACGCTTCGGGGCTTTCGTCTCGCCTTACGCTTTCACCTTTAAAAACTTTGGTGATGCTTATACATATTTTATTTGTTTGTCTTGTTTTACATTAAGATCACCTTTTAGGAAAAGGAGTTATCTCTTCATTTTCCTTGATCCTTGATAAACTGATTCCCTTTTTTTTTCAACTTCTTTTTGCCTCAAACTGAAATATGGTTTCCCATCTACTAGACTCTACTAGTTCTGAGTTGGGAGTGATAGAAATTTGGCATGCCTCCCCGACAAGAGTGGAGGGTCCAACATGATATAGTTTATGCTTTTAATAACTGCAGAAATGGTTAAGAAAAAAATGGAAACTTCTGAGAACAGCAGCCTAGAAAACATGGAGCTTGATAGGATGATCAATGATATGATTGTCCAAATAATCACATTCTCTCTATTTCTCTCTTTCTTTGTGATAAGTTCTATATATGACTTCCTAACAATTTTTAGATTAATTCTGTGAATATTGTCTCACTAAAAGCCTAAGGTTATCTGTGTTTGTTATTGAATATGTTTACACATATAGGACTGAAACCTAAAGTCACTTCATTCCTTTGAACTCTGGTTGAAATATTCTTGTATCATGTTTATTTTGATGATTGAATTAAAGTGGGATCAAATTCAATTAAAGTAGTTTCCACCTTTTAGCTGATGTACGTTCTGCACCATGTTTTTATCTTTTTTCTTAAATATTAGACTTTGCCCCTTTCTTTATAAGTTTGGACATTAGACTTGCCTTTATTTACTTTCTGCTACGTCTTTTCAATCTCTTCTGTTTCAGGTTCCATATTTGCAAATCAGGGAAAACAATTGGACCCTCAATGCTGATATTAATGGTAGATGGAATGTGAGGTTTGACTTGTGAGATAAGCATAAGTTAAACATATTTTTTCAAAGGTGATCATATGTTCTCTATAGAGAATAGAATACTTTGTTTCTATTTCAATTTCTGAGAGACAGCTGATGAGCTGAACCTGATTAATTGGATTACTGCCTTGCATGGGTCTTAAATGAATTTTCTTTATCAACACTTCTGCTTCCTTGTGGGGCTATAATGGTTCCATGTTTTCCGCCCACAGGAGAAGGGTCTGATCTGTCATCCTTCTTTTAGGCTGGATTCCTTCAGATAAGGATCATACGCTAAAAAATATTCCTACGTCATGAGGTTAGGTAAACTATCTAGGTCTGATTCCAAATTATGCTGTGTATGAGAGGTGGCCCTCTTTTTATGATTTGCATTATGGTGTTTTAAGACCCTACTACAAGATCTCTCTCTCATTTTCCTCCTCTCCCCCACTCCAAATATAGATCCTCATGGTCCCTCCTAGCTGTTCCTTTCTAACAACACCATGTAGCACTGGAGAGGTCTTATTCTGCCATTCCATTCATTTTCCTTTTAGGCTTCTTTATCTGGTTTGGCTTTGAGCCCCCACGCTTAAATGCTCATTTAAGGTGGTATGAACTTTGTTGTCTCTATGGTGGGATGCTACCAGGTTCATTGCATGCGTGTTGTGAAGATGCTCAAATTAGTGTCATGTCAAGAGAACAATCATCCTTCACCTCTTTGACATGAGGATGCATATAAAATCAGGCATCCAAACATCCATTCCTTGTTCTGTTGACACGATTGGCCATTCCACTCATTTCCCTTTTAGGCTTCTTTATCTGGTTTGGCTTTGAGTCCCCCACTTCAATGTTCGTTTCAGGTAGGAGATTTGTCGTCTCTATGGTGGAATGCAACCAAGTTCATTGTATGTCTGTGAGAAGATGCTCGATTTTGTGTCATGGTCAGGATAACAATCATTTTTCACCTCATTGAAACTAGGATGCATGTAAAATCAGGCATCCAAACTCCCATTCTTTTGTATTTACAAAACCTAGAAGACGATAAATTTCATTTCACCAGAGACATACTCAACCAGCAAGGTCCATTTTCCCCTAGCTCCTAAACAGCCCATTATGACTCCTCTCAACTCTAAACCCCTGTAGAAATTCCATTTGTTTTTCTCTTTAATTCCTTTTCTCCTCTCCCTCATAGAGGAAGACTCAACCAGAAAGGGAAAGAGAGGTGGAAACCCTTGATGCCTATGTGAAGAAATGTGATTTAGTCAGGTCAAAAATCAAAGAGCCGTGTCCAAGTGGGAGTGAGGCCAAAGATAAGCTTATATGCCTTCGAAAATAATACAATGATCATTGGTGCGGCTGCTGCAAGTCAAGGTCAAATTTACATGGAAAGGGGAGGGCAGAGAAGGGGGATCATATGGGTGGCAGGGCTGATGCCTGATGGGGCCTCTTACCTACCATAAAAGGGTCACAAGGGCAGAACAAGCATGTCAAATAAAGCTTAGGTCTTGATACCTACCTCACTACTTTCATGCCTTTCTTGCCATACTCCCATGTGGCCTCAAGTCTTCCACTTGTCTTCATCCATTTTCCTTTACTTATCATTAGTTTATTGAAAACACTTTGCCCGCATACGGAAATCTTTTCCCCTAAACCGGCTCTCTGGGAACTTCATTGTTCAATACATCTTGGAATTTTGTTACACCCGGTTTTCATTTGTGGAAAGACTCTACAGTCTTCTTTGAGAGTTTTCAGTTTACACCCATTTTCATTTCTGGGAACATAGGAATTTTCAAGTCAAACATCACATTTTAATATATAATTTGAGTCACATTTTACATATATCTATCAACAATTTTACTTTATATGTTCAAAGAAGATGGGCATTTGATGTGATATAAAAATAAAGTGATCTTCGTGGCCGTCGAAATCAATCTACCATTTGTACAAAATTTTCTAATCTTATATTTTCTTTTTGGAAAATCCAATATAAGCTATTGATATGTAGAATCAAATTTGACTTCGAATCGATCTCTCTCTCTATATAGAATTTGGGTATAAATAAATAGGTTTTTTTTAAAATATATATATATTTGACTTTTTTTAATGTTAAAAATAATTTTTTAAAACAATTAAAATGTAATCTCAACATGATTCTCATCTTATTAGATAATAATAAAAATAATAATAATTTATGGATTTTTCAAGTTTTTAAAAATATTTTTAAACTAAAAAAAAATTGTGGGTTATAAGTGCTTTTTAAAAATAGTATTAAAGGAATGAAATGGGTTGTTTTTTGTTAATGGTTATTTTTCTGTTCATTTCTTGAAGTGATCTTTTGATTCGTGATGGTTATTATCGCGAAATGATTCTTTGATACCACGGAAATCGGAATGAACCTTTCTTTTTGACCATGAACTGTGAATTGTTAGGAGCGGAATGGGAATTGAGTTGAGGAGAGATGTTCCCCACTCATGAGAAAAACAAATGGTGGGTGTTATTTTGGATTAAAGAGAAGGATTTACTACGTGTCGTAAGGAAAGAAACGACGCAGATGAGTGTGGAATCAGAATCAGTAGAAACTACTTTTATCATCATTCATCATCGCTCTATGAGCTTTATGGAAGACAAGGTTACGTGTTTGCTCTGGCCCGCAACCCCTCGCATGTTACTGCGGATTGGTGACAGGTCTTTGCCACCACCTTCTTCTATGACTAACAATCACCCGCATTTGCATTTGAAAATGCTATCAAATCCTATGAAATCGAATATGTTTTGTACTCCCGACTCCAAATTCGGATTAATCTGCATTATTCTTAAATCAAAGCATATAATTTGAATTCTCGTTTTCTTTTATCTATACAGCTAAATTTGATCATTAAAAGAAAGTACATAGAAATAAGAATTGGATTTTTTTATTTTTTTTTTGATAATTGTCTTTCATATGTAATAAGATAGATGATAAAAATATACAATAAAATTAGTATTTTTTAAGATAGGGCAAGAAAGATAAAAGTGCCTTAGTTTTCATTTTTGTTTTCTTTGTTGCCATTCCCTTAACCAATTTCTCATAAACAAATCAGGCTATGATTTTCTTGCTCATATTTCATCTAAGCATCTGCTCATTATTTTCAATGTCCATGAATTGAATGTTGTGTTTCCAAACCTAATAATGGGTTTTGATTAAAGAGCATTGGAATATTACTTCCTTTATTCTTGTAAGACAGGAGATCACTAATTCCAAGGATCCATATAAAGACTTGATAATTAAGTAAAGAGATCATTTATTAACACAAGAATGAATGATGTGTTTATTTTTTTTACTTAATTTTAAGTAGAACCTTAATGTTTAATAATGTTAAATATTAGGTTGTTTGTTTTTATAATATTTTATTTCTATTAAGTATTAAAATATAAAGAAAAATCAATATATTATTTTTTCTATTTAGAAAAAGTTACATATTTTGATTTTTTTATTTAATAAAAATTTATAATAAGTCATAAAAAAATAAAAAAGCAAACCATGAAAATAAATTATTTTTAACAAAAAGTCAAAAAAAACAAATACCTTAAAATGCACATTAAATCTTCAATCAACTTTGGGTTTATGTGATCGGGCCTCTAGCTTATAGGTTAATGATGATATTGATGTGCAATTGGTCCTTTGAAGCATGAGCTCATGCATTGTCATCGAATGGGAAATCCATTTCAAGTAGCCGCTCTAAGGTGATGGAAATGTGAATTATTTTGATGGGAAGTTTAAGCTTTGATAGCTTTTTGTTTTTTACTTTGACAAAAGTTAAAAATTGAAAATGAAATTATATTCATGCTTAAGCTTAACATGAAAACAATAATTTTTTTTAACTTATATATTAAGTTTTTTTACAAGCCACAAATTCTTTGAGTAAAGTAATTCCAAAAAACTTTTATTATTGATGTTGCAATCAAAATTATTTGACCGTTCAAAATCAATAAGTTAGAAGATTGTGATGTATTTTATTTAAATTAAATATTCATTTTCATGTGAAAAAACACTTGTGTTGGTTCTTATTAACAAAAATAATTTATTTTTAACTCTTACTCGATATGTCTTTTAATTTCTATGTTCATATGCAAGAATTGTATTTTAAAAATCCTTTAGTTAATGATAGAGATGGTTAGGATATTTTAAAAAATTATAAAACCTAAATAAATTATGTTTGGGCGTTGTATAATATAGTTTTTATCTTGATACTTCTTGAACGGGTGTTTTTACTTTCAAATGTTGTTAACGTTTCAAATAGGGTTTTCATAATTATATTTTTTTAAAAATAAATATGGGATAATTTTTTTTTTATTAATGACAGGTGGTTTGTCTTGTCTACATTATTAATGGATTATAAAACAGATAAAAAAAAAAAGTTAAATAGTGAATATAATAATAAAAAATTTAAATACCAGAGAATTATAAAATAATAATAATAAGACAAAAATAGAAGGATGAGGCAGCTCAAGTGGTTAGGCAGTAGGCAGTAGCCGCCATCCCTCTTGTGACTCTTGTACACTGTATAAATAGAAGGAAGGGGCCAACACTTACTGATCACTTCAATAATTAAAACATTAAAAACTTTAAAATTCTCTAAATCTGAGCTCTCTTCCTCTCTCCTCACAGGTCACATGACTCATCCGTCTAGATTCCTCGGCGGCGTCAACTCCTCGGCGACCGCATCAACTGAGTCCGCCGCCGTCGACTCCGACTTCGTCGTCATCCTCGCCGCGCTCCTCTGCGCCCTAATCTGCGTCCTCGGCCTCGTTGCAGTAGCTCGCTGCGCCTGGCTCCGCCGGATCTCCGGCGCAGCGAACCTCCCGGGCGGTTCCGCTCCTCAAACTCCGGCCAACAAAGGCTTGAAGAAGAAGATCCTCCGATCCCTCCCGAAGGTTACCTACGCGGCCGAGACCGCCGGAAACCTAACGGACTGCGCTATCTGCTTGACTGAATTCGTCGGAGGAGACGAAATCCGAGTGCTGCCGCAGTGCGGGCACGGGTTCCACGTCGGATGCATCGACACATGGCTAGGATCTCATTGTTCTTGCCCTTCGTGCAGGCAGATTCTGGTTGTTGCCAGATGTCAGAAGTGTGGAGGAGTTCCAGCAAGCTCCAGCAGCACCGGAGCTGAGACGGAGTCCAGATTGAAGGAGAGAGAAGACGATGTGAATAGGTTTCTACCTTAGCTAGGGTTCCTCTTCCATCAAATTGAATGCTTTCAACTTCCAATCAATCTAGGGTTTCAAAAAATCTGTAGTCTCTGAATATGTAATTTCTCAGTGATTGTTTTTCTGTGCATGTAAAATATATTACCAATGCGTTAGAAATTTCAAATGATTCACCACATATTACCAATACGTTAGAAATTTGAAATGATTCACCTCTTGCCGCTCCTCCTCAACCAAAATCAAATTGAATCACATACATACATAGAGATATTTATGATTTAACCTTTGAAATTAACAGCTTTGTTGTGGAATGATAGAGAAGCATTTGACTGCGCCCCACGGAATCGAGAAAAGGAATGCAGCGGTGATGGGTCCTGTAAATGGAGTCGGTGGTTTCTCCTTCTCCATCTGCGTTCACGCCTTGGGCTCTTGCGGTGCGTATTCTTATCCCCATTGAACACCACTGCCGACTCCGCCCTCCTTTTCTTTTTTATTTTTAGTTTCTTTATGTCAATTTGCTAACTCTTTCGTCTTCTGTATGCTTTGACATGTAATCCATCTATATATATATATATTTTTTTAGAGAATGGCCTTTCTCCTAGTTTCGTCTGCTCTACTCGTCTTAGAGGTTTGCTGGTACGTCAGGAAAACATAATTCAGAGTTAGAATTTACATTCACTGAGAATGAGAATTTTTTAAAATTATTTTTCATTATAGAAGTATAAATTCTACACTTATTAAGATTTTAATTCCTATGTTTCATATTTCTATTTTTTTTTTCTTTTTTTAATGGCCACTTTTATCATGTATTTCCCCGTATTATTAGAAACTTTGGGGGATAATTTTTTGTTTTTGCTTCAATGAGTTGAAGTTTAAGCACAAGCAAAAATCATAACTTTAATAGAGCAATATCAATATCGATAATCTAAAAATATTATTAAATATGGAATTGCTTTGTAAATAAGCCAGAACGGAACTTCTCAGATTAAGTTCTTTTAATGCCCGGAATTGCTTTCAAAAGAAGCTAAAAATGTCACTTCCTCTTTTTCAATAGGATCAATCAAATAATATAGAAGATTTTATTACCCTGGAACCTGAGAAGCCAATGATATAGGAGTTTCAAAAGTTGAATAACATCAATGCAAAAAGTGTAAACTTTAAATAAAAATATTTTTACATAATTTTTTGCTTTTTAGAAAAGCACCTTATACAACTGAAAACTTACCATAACGCCAACAGCCAACAGCTTTCATTCAAGAATCCTTCACTTTAGTCAAATCAAATCAAGGTTGGAGATTAATTAAGATAAACCCTAAAGCCCTTTAAAGTTTGGTGAGAATCCAAATAGAGCCAATGGGGCATATGCCAAATGAGAAGACCCAAACCCCAATTGTCCTAATGCCCAAAAGAAACCCCAAATGAGCACTTTGTGAAACATTAGAATATCAACAATATGTTACTCATTCTTTTTAATTTGAAAATAAAATATTCTACATAGAATTCTATGGTAGGCATAGTGACAGAAACTGCATAATGCATTAACTAAGCAAATTTGTTTTCTTTTTTTAAAATATGATGACACTAGTCAATTAGCCCTTTTAAGATCTCATTAAATAATTTACTTAATTATTCCCACACAAATTAAAAAAAATAAAAAAAATCCATTCAAACAACTATCATCTTTTTCTGTCTTGACCTAACATAGATGGTGTTGGTCCAACCTACTAGTGCTCTTTTTTCTTGATCAATATTCCATTTTCTCCCTTTTCTTTGGAGCCGTCCACTTCAAATAAAACAAAAAAAATGGAGGGACCCAACCATGTGGCTAAAAATATGATAATAGTTGTGTGGTGCTCACTGCTCACAAATGTACCCTATTACTAGACTGATTACGTTTTAGTGCCTAATGAAATATTATTTTTGGTGGCCATGCTCTTCCACCCCCCACTTTGTATTAGGTACGTAGTATAGCCACTACTGCGATAATTTTTTATTTTATCATAGGAAAACTCAAATTACTATGCTTAGTTGTATCCTTGTAAAGTACAAGAAAAACGACAATAAAATACAAACAATTTTAGAAGTTTTTTTTTTTCATTTCCAAATAAAATAAAATGAAGTTTAAATTAGTATTTTTTTTTTAAATTGAGTTTAGAATATGAAAAAAGTGAAAATATCAATTTGATGTATTCAGCGATTTCTTTAAGAAAAGGTGAAAAACGTTTAAAAAAAATAAAGAACATATAAAATAATAAAATAGTATAAAAGATCTTTTGGGATCCATGAGATAAAATTAATATAAATATTATAAATATAAAAAATATTAATACCAATTAAATATCTCATATATATTGAAATCAAATATCATTTTAAAATATAATATATGTATTTTTTTTATTAAACTGTAGATTGTTATAAATAAATATATTTTTATATTAGAAGTTAATTTATTTACTCCATTAATAATGGAAATATTAGAATATTTTTATTACATCATTTTAAAATAAAATATGAGAAAGAAAATTAAAAAAGGCAATAGAGTAATGATAATGTGACATATTACTCCTTTTATTGTATTTTATATTCAATAAAATTCAAAATTAAATGGGACTTTATAATTTTTTTTTCTTAAAAACAGTTTTTACCTTCAAGGAAAAAAAGTAATTTGGAAAAATGAAAATAAAAATTTAAAAGTAAAAACATTTTTGAAACCAAATGCAACATTAATTTTGTTTTGTTCCCCTTTTTCGCCTTTTGTTTCTCTTATATTTTACTTTCAGCCCCAAACGGAGCATTAACAAATGTTAAAAAAAAAATCTGTCTCAATTTAACTCTTAAATTTTTTTTAGGCATCCTTTCTTTACTGGAGTGGACTGGGCTTGGAATATCAAGTTACAAAATGAGTTAATTATGGATTTGGGTCGACCAAAGCCCATGAGAGTCTCATGGGCCTATAGTATACCGCCTGATTTCTAAACGACACCGTTTAGCCTGATCCCATCCCATGAACCTTCGCAAGCGAGTGACTGCGACTGGGTTTGAGGTTTAGAGGAACGGTAATCTTCCAAACCCTAACCCTAGCGCTGAAATTTTCATCTACAATGAAATCTCAAAGAACCGAAACCCTAAATTCTATTTCTTTCTTAGTGTGAGACATTAATCCCAAATGGCATTAGTTTGGAATCCACAATTTCATTCCATTTCTTCTCAGGTGAATATATTAATTCCAAATTCCTTTTGTACTTTTTCACTTGCATTTTCTGTTTGGTTCTCGGCATCTTATTCAATTTTTTTTCTTTTCTTTCCGGATAATGAAATGGAGGGCTAATGTGTCTCTTTCTTTGTTTTGCTTATGTTGGCTGAAAAATGTGGTTGTAGCCCTCAATCTGCGGTTGGAAGCATGGGATTTCTTCAAACATACTTGAACTTAGAAGAGAATTGGGGTTAAGATATAGTCGCTATAACTGGGTTCAACAAAGGACGGCTCGAAGTTTTCTGTTCAGAGCCTTAAGCAAGTCTGCGAATTCTGATGAAGATAAAGTTGTTAAAACCGAGACAGAAATCGATGGTTGGAAAAACTCAATTGGAAAACTTCAAGAAACGATTAAATCTTTTCCTCCTGTTGTGTTTGTGGTAAAATTGGCTTTTCTTTGCTATCTTTATCATGATGAAATGTCTTAAAATCCATGCACTCTGGGCGGTTTTAGAGCTGTAGTTTGATCATTACCAATTCTCTGAAGTATTGTTATTCACTGTAATGTTGTGTTTGGTAAACGGGAATAAGAATTACAATAAAAGGGAAATGGAGGCGAGGGATCAAAATCCTGGCAAGAGTGGGATTTGGTTTCCTATGGAAGGAACTCCTAATTTGTATTCTCATTCCAGAAAACAATTAAACATAATAATGAGTCAAAAGGAATTGATTTCCTATTCCCATTCTTTATTCCAGGATGTAAACAGGGTCTATGTGTGAACTTGTTCAAGCTCCTTTTTTCTCGGGATTTAATCACTAGATGCATTTTAACATTAGTTAGTGCCGAGTGTACAATTCTTTTGCAGGTGAAGGATGTTTACTCCTTTGGCATGGTTATCTATTGTTAAGTGCTTTGGACAGAACTCCTCCTCCTTGGAGACTCACGGAAAAGGATAATAATCACTAGTTATTGATTCTGTATAATATTTTATTTGTCCCTATTCATTTGGCAGGAAAATCAGCATTTTCAAATATTTACCAATTAATGGAACTTGGAAGATATTATGAATATTTGGTTTTGTTTGGCTTTGCTTTCTTTGCTTACTTTTTTGGGATAAAATACTTACACCTTTGGGCATATCTTTCTTCTTTGTATTTTTATTGGTCTCAGATGAAAAAGGATGTGGGAATAAATTTGGCCATTGGATTATGTGTTGCAACAACAATTTTGGTTGTTGCCGTCAGAGTATATGTGGCAAGGAAGGTGAGTAGCAGCCGTCCTGGTTCTGTTGCCGATCTTGTCAGACGTGGTCAGCTGAGATCTGATAGAAGAGGCATGTATGATACCAATCCTTAACAAGTACCCACTTCTACCTCCACATGGTGCAATTTGAAATTAAAAACTCCTGAACTTTGTTGATTTTCATGAGGCCTTAAGATGACTGTTACATGAGCTGTCTTTTTGGAAACTTATGTTTTATCATGCTGACGCATCCTGATGTTTCACATAAAGAATTTGGTTATGCCATGGTTATGATGTGTATTAACAATGTTTTGATATCTATTCACAGCTCAAGTCCTCTCAAGTATGAAGACCCATTTAATAACCCATTGGTGAAAGTTGGTAAGAGCAATTCCACAGTAGAAATGTGTGGAAAGGTGTATCGGTTGGCGCCGGTGACTCTTACAAAAGAGCAGCAAGCAATCCACCAGAAAAGGAGGTCACGAGCATATCAGTGGAAGAGACCAACCATGTTTCTTAAAGAAGGAGACTCAATACCTTCCGATGTTGACCCTGATACAGTCAGGTGGATTCCTGCAAATCATCCTTTTGCTACCACTGCTAGTGAAATTGATGAGGGCTTGGCTCAAAACAATGTCTATCAAAAGCATGGTGTTCCATTCCGTATTCAGGCTGAACATGAGGCACTGCAGAGAAAGCTGGAAGCACTCCAGAGTGTGAGTATAATTGAACATCTTGTTGTTTACTATCATGAAGGGAAAAAAATAGCTTTACGCTTATAATTATGGCTTTCTGAACATTATACCCACTAATGAGGCAATTTATATAATGTATTTCTTTAATCTATTCCACTGAATTTCAAGTCCAACAGCAATGCTGCTGCTACTTATAATATGTTGATTCAAGTCACGGTAAATGTTTTATACTTCACATAACAAAAATCCTATAATCACAATTATCTTGTTGAAGTAGGGATACACAGCAAAATGGTTGGATATTTAAGACATTGAATCCAACAATAAAGGGTTATGAACTGACATGTTCACATGCTTAAAAAGTAGAACGATTTGATGATTTTGGAAGATAAAGTTTTAACACGTTAGTCGAGAACATTGAATTTTTTTGAAAATGTTGATGTGAAATCAGATGATCCTTGATCATTGGCAATCAAACACTGTTTCTTGACTTCAGTTCACTTGTTTAATTAGATGAAAAGACTTGAAAGAAGTTTGATAGAGGTTTGTTCCTTTTTTCCAACCACAATAGGATTGTTGCTTGATAAACCATTAATTCTCATATATAGCTTTTTTAATCTCTTTCTTCTTTTGTTCCTTTTTAGACAAGTACTGTTCTGTGCTCATCTTGGCATTTAGTGCTGTGCTTATGTACATGCACCCACTCATGCATAAAATGCTCTTTTGCATATAAATGAATTGATTATTATAATGATGCCCGATCTTGTAGAGCTTGCTTTTTGATATTATTTCCTTTTTCCTTTCAGGAGCAAAAGCTCAATAAATTAGTTATTGATCCCACAAATGCTAAAGATTTTGAGAGACCATTCAAACATTTAAAGTCACACGAGCAGGCAGGACAGGGCCCCTCTAATCGCATAGGGAGTGATTCTTCCCCGGAGGAAACGCAGAAACCCTAAGCTGCCAAGAGTCTTTTATCGCTGTCAAATTTAGTAGCCTTCATCTTTGCCGATGCCTAAGTCCAGATACTGATTCAATGAGCATCGATTTTTTGAATTTTAAAGTTGCTGGTTGGAGATACCTATTTGGAAAATCTGAAGGATGGAGTGTAAATAGAAGATAGTGTTAAATATGTCCAATCTATCTTGTTCTTTTCAGGTGGCAATGTATTCTTATGGTGCCTTGTGTCTGTTGCAAGGCATGGTCTAGTTATATAGCCTTTATTCTGAATCCAGGCTTGCAATAATTTCTCACTACCAGTCTCTGTTTTTCATGAACTTGTGATTGATCTTGCTAGTTGGCCCAATTTGCAAAAGACCAGCCCAGATACAAAGAAAAAAATGTGTCTGAACCTCATGTGGCAATGGGTTGAACCTATTAAGGCCCCGAATCAGAAGATGATGAATGTTTGTTCCTAGATTTGATATTCACAGCAGAAAATGGAGAAATCCTGAGAAGGGATTTTGTATATTCAATTTTTTTAAATAGAGGTGGACCAATGTTGTGTATCAAGTTTATGAGCTAGTTCCCTAAATGGGAAAAATAGAGAAGCAGTGAAGTTTGAAGTCATGACCTCAAGTGAAACACGGTTTTAATTTCATGCTAAGTTACAACCAATATAAGAATTTAATGCCTTATTTTACTAAAACCCAAACATAACTTCTAAAAGTGTTTGGATTATTGTTCTTAATTCCTGGTCTTACACTTCTCTATACGATTTATTCATATTTAAGAGAAGTGTAGAGGCTCATTTTTTTACACAACATTCAAGTCACTTTTTAAGAGTATTTGACAGAAATTTTTACTTACGGGTTTCATACATTTTAACATAATTTATTTATTCTTACTCTTTTAATGGGGAATTTTTTTTTTTTAATTTCAAGTTTTAAAAAAATATCATAATCATTCTTCCCTTTAATTTTAAGAAAAAGTGAGTCTTATCTCACTAATTTGAAAAAATATAAAAAAATAGAATTTCTAATTTTTATAAATCAATTTTATTTTCATCTATTTAAAAGTATATTAAAATACATGCATTTTTTCATAAGTCAAATAATTATTTCCTGAAATATCATTTTACTTGGTAATATTAAATAAAATTATCCAAAATTAATTTATCATTTTAATTTGATAAAAATATTTTACAAATAAATATATTATAAATTTTTTATTATATAATGTGATATATAAATTACTGTGAAAAAATTCTCTAAATCCTCTAATGATAAATAAAACCTTCTAATTTTTTAATTAATAATAATTTTATATCTTGTATTATATAAATTCCCCTTATCTTCTCTTATTTTTTTAATAAAATTGAATAAAAATTTTGGTAGTTGACATCAACAATAAAATAAGAATTTTAAAATTTTAAAATAAAATTAAAACTAAAATATATTAATTAAAAAAATATAATTAAAAACAAAAAAAAAACTTAAAAATTTTAAAAATAAAATATTTACTCCTATTTGTATTTCCAATCCTTTTGCGATATGTCTATATTTTCCATAAAAGTGTTTTAATTAAGTGAAAGTTAATATTTTAGTTTTAGCTTTATTTTTAATTTTTAAAATCTTTTATTTGTTAATCTTGAATCAGTTCTCACAATAAAAATAAATAAATAAATTATTAATTAATATTATTAATCATTGAGTAAAAGGGTAATTAAAAGTGCATGTATTTGTAAAAATTGAAAATAAAACTAATTTATAAAAATTGGGATTGTTTTTTCTATATTTTTTAGAATTAGTAAGTTAAAACTCATTTTTTCATGACAACAAAATGTTATGACTGATAATTCTACTTCTTCTACCACCAATTATATAACATGAAAAATCATATACTAAAAAACGGGAGTGCCCCGTGATAATTGCAATTTGATATTATTAAAATTGCGCGACCATCAAAATATCCACACTCCCACAAAAATATTCATCTCATATAAAAGGGGGAAGAAGAGCAGAATCCCCCAACAAAGTGTTCAAAGCTTCCCCCGCATTCAGTCATTCTTTGCTGCAGTAACCTGCCTTGCTCCAACTGCAAAGAACTCAGCAATCACTTCAAGTGGCATGCCTTTTGTCTCGGGCACCTTCAAGAACACAAACACCCAAGAAATCACACACACAACTGCATAAATTCCAAAGATACCCGTCAACCCGATTGAAGTCAGCATCACCGGTAACGTATAGGTGACGATGATGTCCCCAATCCAGTAAACTAGCGCGCATATGGCAATGCACAGGCCTCGGACCCTTGTGGGGAAGATCTCAGAGCAGAGGATGTTAGGGATTGGTCCATACGCCGACACAAAACAGCAGAAATAGATGATAACACATGCAGTAGAGATCGCTGCATGGATCACTGTGGTCGTGGTCACAAGGTCGCCGATGACTAGGACGAGAAGTGTGACGATCAGCACAGGAATTGTAGTGAGCAGCAGGCGCCTGCAATTATGTGAAAAATGTGTTGGTCCAAGGAAACTAGACCTCCTCCCGAAGCTGATTCTGATGCTTAGAGAGGTGGATGCAACATGACTATAGCAATATATTTTCTCTTTCCAGCGATTTTTAACAAAAGGGATGGATCATTCAATGATGAGGAACTAAATGTGGAAAATTCATTTGATTCGTGTTGTTTTATTTATGCCTAGCATAGGTTAAAAGATCAGGGAAAAGAAGAAAAAGACACGGAAATAAGTAAATTACCTTCTGCCGACAATATCCATGAGCTTCATGGCGACGACTATACAAGGAAGCATCAAGAGGGTTGTGAATGCACTGATAAGGAACGATGCAGACTCCGTACCAAGCCCCAAGCTCTCGAGAAGAACTTCAACACCTGCCTCCTCAAGAATCTGGGGAGTGTAGTACAAAACTCCATTGATGCCAGAGAACTGCATGTGGATTAATAGAACACATAAACTTCAATGGAAAAAATACAAGCAAGAATAAAAGGTTGGTCAATCCCAGTAACTTATAATGAGGCAAGAAAGCAGATAATACAGAGCATATTGAAAAATGCACTAATTTAAATAAAATTCTATTTGAACAGTACAAGCGGAAGACGTAATATTGACATGTATGAAGACCCATGACTTGATTGCAAAATACGAACAGGTTAATAGATGAATGAATTCCCACAATGAGTCTCACAAAGAACGTAGAATTAGCTTGTTACAAACATCAAGTCCTTTGAGGATTTTAACAAATTGAAAATGCACTCTAATTTCAGTGTAACACAGGTGTAGTACACAATACAACACAAGAAAGGAATTCAAAAGAGGAAAAACAAGCACTCCCACTCAAGTCTTCCATCTAAATAATGACACCATGACATCAAAATAGAAAATGCATGATTTACTATAAATTGAGCCATCTTCAATAGGCCTTTATCAAATGATAGGCTCTAAGCAAATGCTTAGGTGAGAGAAAGAGAGGGGAGACTCAGAAGAGTGAGTGAGAACTGTTAGCTACTTATGTAACCTCCTGGGGGCTTGCAGAGAGAAGTTTAACAAATAACAACTGAGTCACATCTAAAAGAAAGAGATTCCATTTACTTTCACATTAAGCAAAAGTCACATTCAAAGTATGTGGTCTTAGTTCTGTATAAAACCGCATTCCTTGAATGCAAATTTTAGCTGTGCACAAAGTAAAAAAAATGTGATCATACATTTTTTGAGGTGTTTATATATATATATATATATATATATATATATATATATATATATATATATATATATATATATATATTAATTTCTAAATATTGTACGGGTAGGAGACACCCCAAATTGATCCACATGAATAAGTTGGCATCACACCAGCTGGATCATCTACTTTCATTTTGATTCAATGAGCCCTTGACTGCCTTTATTTTAATCAGCAAGAGCAAAAATGGAGCACTAGAGTAAATAAATTGAAACTATTTCTAACCTGCTGAAGTATCTGAATTCCGGCCCCAACAAACAATGCATGCTTGACTCCTGGTTCAAGAAGAGCAGCCCACATTGGCCCTCTTGAAGCAGTTTCAGCTGGGTGAACCATTGCAGGTCCAACTGGATCCTGATCCATAAGCTCCTTAGAGTAAAGAGCAGGCTGACTCACTAGAGCAGCAGCCTGGATATAATCGCCCTCTGCAGGAACATCTCCACCAGGAAGTGAAACAAGAGACCCACGTCGGGATCCGGGGACTCCCTCCTCATGCAAATAAATCCTTTTAAATCCTCCTTCCTTCTTTCCATCTTCACCTTCTCTCTCAGACCATTTCCATGCCAACTGCCAACCACCACCAATTCCCATACCACCAGCTGCCTCACCAGCAGTTCCTTGCATCAGACTGCTATGACGCCTCATGCTCATTATGCTGCTATGGGAAGGAGGGGGCACCATGTCCTTTTCCATGCTGCTTGTCTGGCGAGATATTAATGGACTATGCAAATCATGGTCAGAGTCTCCCCCACCATCTGATGCGTAGTCTTCACCTTCCCGCTGTAGGCTCTCTTCATCCCACTGTTCAGTTTTAATCTGAGGATCTGCTGTACTGAACATGCTGCCAAAATTGGGAAAAAGCATGCTTCGCATACTTCCTGTTTCAGGGAGCTTTTCATGGACACTACCGAACAGAGTGACGAGAGGATCCATAAGAGGCAGAGTCTGGGTTGCCAAGCTTCCTTGGCGAGACACAAGACTAAGGGTACTCTGTCCACCAGGAACAGGTTTGGCAACCCAGGAGAGGCCAGCTTCAGGTCCATATAACTTGATTTGGTCTTTCACAGCATCTGGATCCTGATCTTCAGTAAGCTCACCAGTTGGCCCTATTATGTACTCTTCTATGGATGTTTCACCCCCAATCCCAAGACCCTCAACCAGCAAAGCCATTTCAGCTGTAAATCAAAGAAGCTTCAGCATAGTCCACATGATAAATTAGTCATAAAACTGTTCATCCAAATGAAAAGACAAATGGTCTGTTTTCCTAAGGAAAAAACAGCAATTTAATATTGAATACAAACATAACTGACAAGCAACCAATCTGAAACTTGAACAATAATGACATAGTAAATTCAATAATTTCTTTAGTTAAAAATGATGATTTCTGTAAGTCTGTGCTCTTAGACATAAATAACTGTCAACAGAGCAGAAAAGAAGGATCCTTTTTTTTTTTTTTTTTTTACAATTTGATTGAATCCCAAGCAATCACTAACAAAGAACTTGTAACATTTAATATGAATCCACTTGCCTAACTGACCTTTTAAGAAGGTTCTGCTAGAATTGAATCCAAATTCAAGTATTTACTACAGTGATTCCTTTTAAGGTTACATTTTCTTTATCGTCTCACTTTCCCTATCAAGTTCTGTAGATTCGGTATTGAATAAATAACTGTCAAATTTTGTAGAATCCAAATTGAATAAAAAACCAAAAACATGATTATACAACACATTAAGGCATTTAATTATAAAGCCACAATGCAATATATACCCTGTCATACATCCTATTCCCAATTTATGCTAAAATATCAACAAGTCTGAGTATGAATCGGATCTTCGGGCTCATAAGTTTGCAACGAAAATGAAGAATAGTGCCTGGAATTCCAATCAGATAAAAGATTTAATCAAAACATCATTTTGAGCCTAAAAGAGTGTCAAAGGTTAAGAGTCCAACCAAACCAGTGTAAAGCTGGGGAATGCCGGCCATCTTTGCACCCTCAGAGCTTAGGTATTAGTACACACAACAGACAACAAATCATGCAAGATCTTCTATATGCACATTTATTTCAGACAATCTTGCACCATTTAACATCAAAGTCAAGTCTACCGAGTAGATCCATTAAGTCAAGCAGAGTAACGAAGCTCTTGGCTCAACAAAGAAAAAAATTATGAATACAGAAAGGTAGCAATAGAAAATGAACCTGAAACATCTTCCCTGCCACGTAATCTTTGAAGAACCTTTTTAGCCTCAACCATCCTTCCTTTACTTACAAGCCACCGTGGGGATTCGGGCAAGTAAAATACTGTCAAAGCAAAATAAAGAAGGGATGGAATTGAAAGAATCCCAAGCATTAACCTCCAGCTTGGTGAGCTTAACAATGACATCCCAAAAACCATGCAGTATGATAAAAACATTCCACCAGAACCAGTGAATTGTGGAAGAGTATTTAATGATCCCCTTATATCTGCTGGGGCAGTCTCAGATATATAAATGGGAACAAGAGTAACTGCTAGACCAATTCCAAATCCATCAAGTAACCTAGCTATAAGTAGAACATAGACATTTGGTGACCATAACATTATCAAACCACTGATAAAATAAAGCATTGATGAGACTATTAACATTGGACGCCGACCAATCCAATCCGATATGGCTCCTGAGCATGTTGTGACCAATGTGGCTCCAATGAGGGACATAGCCACAACAAGCCCTTCTACAGTGCTTTCCAAATCAAGCTCCTTCTTTATGTAAACAATAGCCCCTACAAAAATCACAAAGTATTTCATCAAACAGTGAGATATGGAGCACTGATATCTAGAACTCAATGGGACTGAACCCCTCAAACAAATACAGTAACCATGGAAGATGAATTTAAAATTTGATTACCAATGGGCATTGAGTACCACAGATAAATAATTAAGGAAAAGGGTTTTTCCAAATCTTCAGACTAGATTCAAAAACCTGAAAATTCCAACACTACTTGATTCAGATTTAAAAATGAACAAAGAACAAGTACCTGCAATAGTAGCATTATCCCATCCTTGCAGAAAGTTACCAATCGCGGCTGCAATAGCCACTAGCACAGCTCCGTTCATGGTTTCTCAGCAATCAACTTTACTCCCAATCTTGGCCTAACCTGAAAAATAAAACAAAAACCCAAATGACAGATCCAAAAACCAACCATTCCACCACAAAGCAGATCTCAAACACTCATCAGTAACCCTCTTCACTTCAAAAAAAAGGCACAAGGGTTTGCATCCACTAACCCTATACCCCCAAACCATGAACTCACTCACTCACTATCAGCACACCCACATACGCATCCCCATATGTCAATACAATTCAAAACACAAAGAAGTAGAAGAAGCTGGGAAAACCTATCAAGATTATCAGACCAAGCGCACCCAGAAACTTAGATCTCTTGGGCTGCTTACCTCTTTGAAGGCACCAAAATCAGAGAAGGGGGCTCGAGAAAGAGAGTGTGTTGAGGGCGAATCTGGAGAACTAGACAAATAAGAATCAAGCGTAACCGTTGAGTTCTGGAGAATTTCATGCCACTTTAATGATCTCTTGTATGACAGATAAATATCCACACAATCGAGCTGGCCTCTTGGACCAAATGGGTGTATAAGGACAAGAGTACATGATAATTTCCCTAAAAATCAACGAAAATTGTGAAGAGGCATTTAATTGATAGAAGATGAGAGGGTTTCCCCAACGACTCTTCAATATCTCTTACCACTTCACTCACTCATACTCAATTTTCAGGTTTCTCAGATCCAATTGGGTTAGACCCAGAAATCCCAATCTCAGAAACCTCAAACCCATAAAATAAAAAATTCAAGGAATAAAAAATTAATTAATTAATCCTGAAACCTACTAATCTTAAGTTTCCAAACGGTCCAAACAAACCAAAACAAACAGTACCACCATTTTTTTTCCTTTCTCCTTTTATTTAATCCTGAATAATATATAGAAGAAGTTGGTGAACACTGTACTTGGTCTGTAGATTTTTCATTTTCTACCCTTCAGAAATCAGAATGGACAACGACCCTTGTTTTTTTCTCCTTTTTTCTTTTTGTTTTTTCTATTTTTTTGCCCGGATTTTTAAATAAGAGACCTGAGTTGTCCCTTTGGTCAGTCCAGTTTCTATTGTTTGAAGCAAGAGAAAATCCACCACCAAAATCCAACGAGAAAAGGGGACGAATCCCGAGTAAATCTCCATGTTTGATTCAGAAAAACCCTCCTAAAATCCTAATATGTATAATTTTCCCAGATTAAATCAACCTTCTCTTTTTTTTTTTATAAATTTACATTCTAAAAATTAGAATTGTTAGATGCTAATCAAAGTAATAAAAAACAGTGGATGAATAAATATCTTCAGAAAAAAGCTGCATGATTACTACTTTTATGACTTTTCAAAATTGAAAAGTTGCGAAAAACTAGAAGGGTCTTACACCAAAGTGTAATTTCCACCATGGAATCCATAGAAAGAAAAAACCTTTTAAGATCTTGGAGTCTCATCAGAAGACTAAAAAAAAAAAGAGTTGAGAAGTTGGCTGTGATGATGAGAATCTACCCTTCAGAGAAGAGGATAGATGAAGAAGGATTCATGAAGACTATTAGGTAATGAGATTCAATCCCAGAAGTCATACATTCAGCCAAAAAGCTCAATCAACCGATTTACAAGTATTCTGTAAATTAAAGCAACACCCATCTCATCATGTTTCCATTTTTTGGTTTTTTCGTCTACCTTTCAACTTTCCAAAGCTCACCCACTCTCACTCTCACTCTCACTCTCACACTCACCTTCATGCCACTCTGCAACCTTTGTTTTAAAGCCAAATTAAAAATTCTCCTTTTTTGACATTTATTAATTAGCAGGTACAGCTCCTCACTGTAGGGGTGTTCTTTGAATCCGCTGAAAGCTTGGAGATGAAGGAAGTGGGCATATATCCATATGGCCAAAGGAGTACTTTGCCATGAATTTGGTCAGCCCTGAGAGATTCTGATCTTAGTTGAGTTTTTTAAGTGTCCATGACCAATGTTTAGCTGTTTTGGGTAGCTAGGGTTCTTAAACCTCAACTCCAGTTTGTTAATTAATTGGATCTAAATCGGATGAAACATTGAGTTTCTTCAAAAATGGGTGGTCCAAATTATCAATTTAATAGAAAAACTTAAGCCTATTGACATAATGGATGAACAATAAACCTTACCAAACATCTGTCTCACAGACAGTCCCATGAATTTCCCGTACATATAAAGAATAAATATTATCATATTTTCCACCTATTTTTAACAGAAAACTTGATCAGCTTTGAAACCGTTATTGAAAACAGATTTATCTTCTTAAAAACAGCACAACTATTTTTTATATATATATATATTTAAAAAACAAAATGGAGTGAGGATTTTAAATATGCTACTTGTAGCCAATTAATCATGTATGGCAGGGATCCATTTTGAGAATTAATGATGCATGTGCAACCTCAAAGCCACTAGAAAGCCATCACTTGTTATCATGCCATCCCTATATTTGAGTTGGCCTCTTGGTAAGTTAACAAAATAAATAAATAATGAAAGAAACACTTTGGATTAATTTTTAGTGAAAAATTTTGTTAATAAATTTTTAACAAAAGAAAAATAGATTTTTAGAAATTTATTTTGAAAATAAATTATTTAAAAAAAAATTGAAATTTGAAGGAAAAATTATGTTTTCATATATATCTTTCAAAAAAAAATCTTAAATTAAGAACTTAAGTTTTGAAAATCTAAATATATTACATTTATCTAAAAATAATTAAGATTTTATATATTTTTAATTAAATATGCCACCTTTTAATAATAAAGGCATTTTAGGTAATATTATTAATTTTAGAGTACATGAAATTTAAATTATTTTTTAAATATTATTTTGTGATTATTTTTAAATATGCATATGAAATCACATTTTTCCAAATTTAGAATAAAAAAATATTTAAAATTTTTTTATCAGCAAAGTGGTTAGTATTTCAATGAAGAATAATTCGTGAAATTTGCTAATCTCTCCCTTCACAGCGAAGGCCATGTGCGGAGTAGTAGTTGACATGATGATATGATACAAGGACAGCTGAAAGGAAAATAAAAGGATGAAAATGAGAAAGCAAGGTGGGTAAGGAGAAGACGCAAAGCTGCAATTCAACGCGCACTAACCGATCTTTCCAGCGAGAGGAAAAAGATGGCAAAATGAAGACTGCTGTTCTTAAATAATCTTCATGGGGCCCCGGCACTTGAACCATCAACCATGCATGTAGCCATTTGTTTTGAGATCCACAGGAACCCTTTTTTTTTTACACTTTTTTCAAAATGGGAGATGGTGTACATCGATCATCTCCAACCTTCAAATTCAAACACACCACCACTTATTGGGCTACAGCACAGCTCACTCACGACGCATCAGCGTCAACAGCATGACACCGGCCGCCGCCCATCCACCTACTCGGTGAACACTCACACAGCTCACCGACATCGCTATCCGTCTCTATAACACTTCCACATACGCAACTTTACCCCCGTGCCCCACGACAACAGCCAGCCTTCCCAGCAACGCATGAATCTCGTGAAGCCCAGACCAAGTAGCCATGTTACTTCTTCTCCTTAAAACTCATGCCTCTCTCTCATAGTCATACGACTCATACCTATGCACCCTCTCCTTAAAAATCCATGGAACTTGGAACTCATGCCTCACCCACGCCAGCCTCTCCATATCCTCCACTTTCACGTGTCCCAAACACCCAAGTATGGTTGCTGCAGCATTTGCTATGAGATCCGCAGGCTTTGGAGTGATTAGTGTAATTTTTTAAAATACCCTACTGTCGAAAATAATTCTAAAATTAAAATATTTTAATCGGTTTTTGAGGTGAAGTCAAGTCGCCATCTGATAATACGACTTCAATATATAATCTTTTAAGATAAAAAAGTAAATTCCTTTTTTACATTAATTCAAAATTAAATTTGCATTTTAAAAAAATGAATTCATCTTTTGAAAAAAAGGATAAACAAGCAGTTTTATTTTTGTAATTATATTTTTTTTTAAATAAATCCATCATCCCCACAGAATATAATATATATATATATTATCTCACCCGGCCTATTCACATGTATGTCGATTGGTTGCTACTTCTTCATTGAGTGATATGAACATGACCTATGCAATGTTAGTGGATGGATGTATTTGTAAGGCTATGTTTAGTATAAAGCATTTAAGGGAAAATAGGATAACAGAAAGTAAATCTAAAGTTAATAAATTAACATACATACTCATTTTGTTTATTTTACTTTTTTTATATAGACATAAAATAATTTTAAAATATGTAAATTTTAAATGTTTTAGTTGGATTTGGATACTGATTCGATTCAATTTAACAAAGAGAGATACAACATGAATAGTTTTTGAGAGTTAAAACAAGTACAATAACTATTTATATATATATATATATATATATATATATATATATATATATATATATATATATAAACTCTCTCTTTGAAAAAATGATAAAAGGATAGGTATTTACAAGAAAAAATCTTCTCTTAAATTTCATTCATTTTTTTCTTCTTTGTGAAAAAAGAAGGTTAAGGCATTTGCTATAGAACAAAATGATTCTCAAATTTTGGTAATTTCATCCATGACTTTGGGATAAAGAATTGATTGGTAAAGTAATCAATCTCAATTTTAGGTATTTTAGAAAGTAATTTGAAATTTTTTTCAACATTTAATTAATTTTACATTATGTTTGATTTTCAAAAAATTTAATAAAATATAAGAGAGAGAAATAAATAAATAAAAAATAATAATAAATAGATTCAAAGGCAATTAATTATTATTTTTATTTATATAAACATTAAATAATTTTATGATGTATAAATTTTTAACTAATTTTAATTATATATATATATATATATATATATATATATATATATATATATATATATATTTTAATTTACATAATAAATCCGAGAAAATCATATATGAAAACTATGTATATTTTATTTTATTTATTAATTGATTAATTCATTGCTAAAAGTGTCAAATATTTTCCTAGGCTTAAGCAATTTAGAGTTTTATTTTTTATTTTATGTTTAAAAATAATAGAATAAGTAAGAAAAAAACTTTTTTTTCAGAAGAGTAAATAAATTTATTTTTATAAAAAAAATAATAAGAAGAACAAAAGTGCACAGAGCCGTTTATATTTAATTAGTTTTATTAAAATAATTTTTTTATTTGAAAGTTTGAAAATGTTACTTGTTATAAAAATAATTTGTTAACTTATATGAAAGCTATTAAACTATATATTAACTTATACTATAAGTTATTTTATGCTTAATAAAACTTTATAATATTAATATTTATCCATATCGATTCATGGAGGAAAAAGCTTGTAGAAGAATACAAAAAGATAAAAATAAAATAAAATTAAAAAATAAAAATGAACAATATATCATTTGAGTGTTTCAGGGTGCACAAATTTTTCCATTGAAGAAATTATTGACAAATACATTTACAAAACTTTTGGAAGAAGGGTTTAATTAGTTTTATTAAAAGAACTTTTGACTTAAAAATTAACTTGAATACATATGTTATTATAAAAGTTATTTATTCTTATATGAAAAGCTATTAAGCTATTTATTAACTTGTACCAGAAGTCATTTCTGTCTAGTAAGACCTTATGATACTAATATTTATCCCTTTAAATTAATGGAGGAAAAGGCTTGTACAGGAATATGGAGAGAGAGAAAAATTAAAATAAGGTATCACAAAGGTTTCATTAGATTGGAGTTCTAGTCATATATCTTGGTTTTGATGATGGGCTTTTATTATTAAAATAAATTTGACATGAAATTCAATTTTATAAAAATATCAAAGAAAATATTATAAAAAATAAATTTTAAAAAATTACCTAAAAAATACATGACAATTTTAGGCAAAACTTGACAAATGATAATAAATAAAAAATAAAAATAAAAATGGTATTATATACACTCAATTAGATCTTTTTAAGAAAATAATATGTGTGATATTGTAATTGTTGGAGTTGAGTTTTGGGTGTCCAAATGGGTTAGCTCGACCTAATAAATGAGAAAATGGGGAGCAATAAATCTAAAAGAACATGCTTTTGAAAAAAGTTCGCTCTATTGTAAAAATTAAGTGGTTTTTGTATTTATAGTTTCATTCATAACTTAAAGTGAGAAAATTAGAGAAATTATTAGTGAAACAACTAATTGAGACTATTAACCTAAGAGTTCTCTTAAGCAAGTTTTTATGATAACAAATCATGGTTAGTTCACTAATAAGTTAAAACTAAGATGAGGTTCAGGTGTTAATTGTGAAATTCAATTGAAAAATCAAGCTAATTATCAAATGTTCAAAATAGTGCAAAATCAAGTATGCATGAAGATCTTTTAAGCTTAGGAACCCTATGTAGGGTGAATACTTTGGTGCACTTAAATCATATTTTTTGAATTCGAGGTTTAACCCAAAACCTTATGCAAAAATCTCTCAAACTTGTTTAAGATGTTGTATAAGTGTTAAAAAGAATTGTGTGGACCCCGTATTTCAGCTCATGCGTTTCCCATTCGATGGCGAGCTCGATTTTTATTTGAAAAATGATTTATTTATATATAAAATAAAAAAAACTTAGAGTCGCCACTTATTTTTGTTTTATTTTTAAAAGGATAAACAAAATAAGAAAGAAAACCCTAAGTATGACTCCTTATTTCGGGAAAGGTGGTTTACGAAAAACCGGATCGGGCTCGGAGGTCAGGTTACTTATCGGGACTGTACGGTAAAGACCGTAGTACCCCTTTAAGTCCCTAAAGATGAGTCTCTACTAATAAAATGAAGCAATCATGACAATTGATTGATCGAGCATGAATATCAAATGAATGTCACTCAAAACAAAATAACTGAATGAATGAGAGAGGCAAAAAATGTACCTGAGTGACGAACCAGTTTACTTCAAGGGAAACAAATGTTAGCAAACAAACATAGGATGATTGTGTGCATATCATGGAACAGAGTAAATCAATCATGAATGGCAATCAAATCGATCAATCAATCAATCAATCAATCATAAAATCACATATGTCGGGCCCTCACCAAAATCCAATTTATTTTGCATGAATTAATATCACAGATTCCATTATTTTGGAATTATGAAAAATTCATTTATGCTTATTAAAATCAAGAGGAGTAGAAAATTGTCTGAAAACCAGAGTGGAATTAAAACTATTTGAGAGAAAATTGGATTTTTGAAATTTATTTGAAAAATTGGAGTATCGAAAATTACTTGAAAATCAAAGTTTTGAAAATTAAATTTAAGAATTAGAATTTTGGATATTAAATTTACAAGAAATTTGATTTTGGATATTGAATTTGAAAAAATGAAAATTTGGAAATTAAATTTGAAGGAAATTGGAGTTTTAAAAATTAAATTTAGGAAATGAAATTTTGGAAATTAAATTCAAAAGAAATTGGATTTTGGAAATTAAATTTGAAAGAAATCAGAATTTTGGAAATTAAATTTGAAAGAAGTGAAATTTTGGAAATTAAATAGAAGAATTTGAATTTTGGAAATTAAATTTGAAGGAAATCGGAATTCCAAAAATTAAATTTGAAAGAAATTGGAGTTTTAAAAATTAAATTTAGGAAATAGAATTTTGGAAATTAAATTTAAAAGAAATTGATTTTGGAAATTAAATTTGAAAGAAATCAGAATTTTGAAAATTAAATTTGAAAGAAATGAAATTTTGGAAATTAAATTGAAGGATTTGATATCAGAATATGAAGAATTAAAAAAGATGAAATGTGATGGTGGGATTACATGGCCATGCACACATGGGCCCAAAATGCAATTGTGTTGAGGTTGATGATGGCAAGTGTTCTTCTCTCTCGTAACATATTCACAAACTTTTTATTAAGACAAACAATCACTAACATTACCAATCTCATTTTACATTGAATTTTTTTATTCACATAAATAAAAACTAATATTTCAGATACTCATGACCGATTGCATTGATTTCAAGATTCCCTATTAACATCAAAACTAAAATTTATTTGACTTCTATGACCGGCCACCTTGAATTTTTAATTCAATAACAATCTCCAATCTCATTGATTTCTTTAATTAAATAAACACAACCCATTAACACCACTCACAGTTAGCATGAATCACATATATACCATTAACTATTCACCATGGCCGACACTCATCCTTGTTCCACTGATTTTAAGAATTAAAATGAAGCATTAACACTATTCCATGCCTACCATGTGTTCATTTTATTTTTAAATCTCAAACAAACACTAAATTAAACAAAGTGTTCCACAAAGGCCATTAACAAAGAATTCCCATGGCCGACAGTCATCCACCCTCACATCAGTTTATTCTTTTTAAATTAAACAAAGTGTTCCACTAACATCTTTCCATGATTAGTATGCATCTAAGCTATTGATTTTTTTTTTATTCAAATAAAAATAAGGCCATCATAACTCACATGTGTTTTGTTCCGATGATGATGCGTCTCGCCTCCGGTGATTGTTCTCTCCAACCACAGATAAAAGCTATAATGTCCCACATCGGATAGGGGAGAAAGTCCATGACGCTATATATGTAGAGGTTTTTCTTAACCAAGTAGACGCGTTTTAAAGCAGTAAGGGCTCATTTGGGCCCAAAGCAGACAATATCTATATGGTTGGGTGCGAGTCGTTACAAGTGGTATCAGAGTCGATCCCCAACCCCGGTGTGGGGGTTTGTTTAGCCTGATATTTGTCTGTTTGACCCTGCAATCCCATGGGACACAACGAGGACGTTGTGACTGCATGGGGAGGGGGGATGTTTGTGATGTCCCACATCGGATAGGGGAGAAAGTTCCTAGCGCTATATATGTAGAGACTCATTTTAACCAAGTAGACGCGTTTTAAAGCCGTAAGGGCTCGTTTGGGCTCAAAGCAGACAATATCTACATGATTGGGTGCGAGTTGTTATAAAAGCTCCCTCCAAAAATCCCCATTTTCTTGCCTTCCAAGCTAAAATCCCCTCTTACTCTCATCAGCAAACTAAGAAAAATCCCATCAAAAATATCTCACTGGTTCTCTCTCTCTCTCTAGCTTGCTGCCCCCAGCCAAAAGAATCCTCCCCAGAAAAATATCTCTCTCTGCTCACCTCCAGACTTGCCCTCCTCCTTGAAAATATCTCTTTTCCAGCCTAAAAAAGCACCACCTTTGAAAAAGCACCACTTCTGCCAATCGATTCCCTCTCTCTCCTATGCTCCCCCTCTAACAGAAATGTACCCATCTCTGAATATTCCTCCAGGTGTTGCTTTATGATTGGTGTATGCAAACCACCATTTGATTCCTCACCAGCCACCAAGGAGGTGACACGTGGCTCGCTGGGAGCCCTCCACCTACAAAGAAGGGGCTGCAAAAAGCACACCCCAAAAGGGGGTCTACAAATTGATTTTTTTTTTTTTTAAAAAGGTTTTTAAGCCAAAATTGTCCAATCAGTCAAGGGTAGGCTCAACTGATTGGGAACCAGTCAAACCAATTACCTTTTCTTGGTTGAGGATTGATCACGGGTACACAACATTTTTCTCTCTCATTCAGTAGGGGGGGTCTTATTGGATAAGGAAAACCTTTTACCCATCGAAAGTGTTTTTTTCCCGATCGAGACTCAAATAAACCCTAATGGTTACTTGCAATGCATTAAATGTCTAATAGCTAATCAATCGATTGAACTGGAGTTCGACCAAAAAAGGTCAGTTGGTGTTTTTTCGAGTGTTTGACATCGGAAATCTATTAATAGAAAGTTTCATTTTATTTATTATGCAAAAAATACTTGCACTAAACTTCTTTCCTACTAGTTTCTTACATTCAAATCTTTTTTTTTTCTTAGCGCATTAAATCTTTCACTTGTATACTCATCTGGTGCATCCTTTATATTCATCATAGCCTCCTTGTATTTGTTCATTGATTGAGTTATGACTGAGTGATCTTAAAATCTCATTTATTGAAGAAAGGTTGAATGTTGAGTTTCATGTTTGAAATAAAACTTAAAGGATTGGTTGTAGTGCACATTAAAGTTAAGAAATCAAATTGTAAAGACTTAGTTAAAATTTCAAATTAATGGAACCTTCATTTAGGAGAAGGTTGAAGAAAGTGGACCAAGGTAACATTAGCCAAACTTTTATAAAATCAGTGTTTGCAATCTTTCTACTTTCATTTCTTAATTTCATTGCTTTTTAATTATTCATAAGAAGTAGTTTTCAATTTTTTTTTTTTTTAAAACTCAATTCATCCTTTTTTGAGAGTTTTTCTTATACAAATTAGCCTTGTTTCACAAAGATTTTAAACGTTTTAGAAGGTAACCATAGACCATATTTTTTATCAATAATATTATCCAACCAAAAAATATACACTTATTACATAATGAGTTTACACGATGAGACATAAACATGTTTGAATTTATCTTTATATTATATTCAAAATTCTACACTACATTTGTGGACCCTCGATTTTGATATTGGTAACCTAAATTATAAATATTTCGATAAAAATAGGATATTTTCGTCTTGCATTAAGTGATTTGTGTCACTTTGTTGGGTAGAGGAATTGAAAGAGGTGGGGCTTGGGCTTCTTTTGTTCTTGAAAGGTGGAACAAGTCCTTGAAACAAAATTTTTAAAGAATATTGCATTAAATATTTGTTCTCCCCGTACACCAATTTGTCTTGGCCAACGTTCGTGAGGGCGGACGTCCCTTTCAGGATTTTCTATTATATATAAATATATATTCAAAATCTATTATAATATATTTTTTAATTAAATCATCGCTTCAAAATACCATTTTCTATTATAATCTATTAAATAAAATCGTTTTTCAAACATTATTTTAAAAGATGTTAAATAGACATAATATTTTATTTAAATTTCTTTTGAGTCACTAGATTTACTTTTATTTAAGGTATTTTATAAACAAGTAATAGTGTGTTTTTTTATTTTAGTTAAAGATCTTGATGATATGTAATCTAAATTTATGAAAGACTAATATAACAAATACTAACTTTCAAATTAGTGAGAAAAAAAAAAAAAAAAAAGATGGGTGAAAATGATAATTAAGAAAAACATACGGGTTATTTGATAAAATTTTAAATTAATGATAACAAAATGAATTTAGTCCAAATCTTATGGGAGATGAATGAAATTAATCGATATTTTCAAATTTTGTTTAGATGCAATAATGTTGTTCTTAAGATTGGAGATGGGTTTACCTAAACAATGGTGATTGACTACCATTAAAGGTTTAACCTATTCTTATTGAATGCCCATTAGTTTTTAAATGGGATGGTTGAAACCCGATTCAAAAATTAATATAAGAACCAAAGGTTATAAATGCATTATGTTAAAAGTCACTTTTAAGTCTAAGGATTTAGGTTTTACCCGATAACAATTGATTTTCAAATAAGATAACCACTACATGATTCAAGAACTGTTCATATATTTTTTTATTTATATGGAAATGTTTCTAAAAAAAATAAAAATAAAAATAATATATATATATATTGCATATAATGCTTCATGGATGATGTCTATATTAAAAATGTTTTTTTGAATAATCAATTAGTATCTAAGTATAATGTCTAAAACAAAATTGGGCCACAAATGGACTTGAAAAACCTTCATCGTCCTGGGTTGGACCGATGTCTTGGCCCAACATCTTGGTACCACTTTTATTTTTTATTCAACAATTTAAATTTGATGGGATGGGAAGTCCAGTATATTGGAATTCTCCTACATATCATATCGCCCTTGTATCCGTCCACGGTCCACCTAATATAAAACGACGTCGTTCGTTGGTGGGGTCTCTGGAATGTGGTTTCCCTCCCTTCTCAGTTTTCTGTTTCAACTGTATCAAGTTTGTTCATAGGACGACATGAACCAAATCAAATGAAATCTCAGCACAACACAACTCTGTGGATATCGAATGATCGTCAAGTTCACATGGGGTATCTTGAACCGCTTTTCCCACATCTCTCGCCCACTGATTCGTCATTTCTCCGACCAAGCTACACTCACGACAGATCCCATGTTTCCACAACAATCCTACATGGAACTGTCCCAGAAATTTTACGAATCCATGAAAGAATGTGCATCGCTCCGGTCGATTCCCATTGCCCGGAAACTTCATGCCCAGCTCATATTTATGGGGCTGAAGTCTTCAATTTTCTTGCAAAATCATCTATTGAATATGTACTCCAATTGTGGATTGATTAGTGACGCTTATCGGGTTTTTGGTGGCATCGAGTTTCCTAATGTTTATAGTTGGAATACGATGATCAGTGGGTTTGCTGATTCGGGTCAGATGAGGGAAGCGGAGAAGTTGTTTGAGAAAATGCCCGAGAGAGACTCCGTTTCTTGGAACTCAATGATGTCGGGTTATTTTCATAATGGGGAACTGGAGGCTACTATAAAGGTTTTTGTTTCGATGGTTCGGGATTGTTGTTGCGTTCCTGACCCGTTTTCTTTCTCCTGTGTGATGAAGGCTTCTGGAAGCCTTGGATACTTGAAATTAGCTTTGCAATTGCATGGTTTTGCAGAGAAATTTGATTTTGGAATAGACAATTGTGTTGAAACTTCAGTTCTTGATATGTACATCAAGTGTGGTGGAATGGATTTCGCTCAGAAAGCGTTTTGTAGGACCCCGAATCCAAGTTTGTTTTGTTGGAATAGTATGATTTATGGTTATTCAAAATATGGCAGCGTTAAAAAGGCTCTTGAGTTGTTTGCTAAAATGCCTGAGCGCGACACTGTTTCTTGGAATACGATGATTTCAATCTTGTCGCAACATGGGTTTGGCGCTGAAACTCTTAAT